>NC_137911.1:8529199-8561699 GCF_963457725.1 Sprattus sprattus
CAGGGTGCGCTATCAGGCAGCCAGGCAGGGAAGGAGGGAGGGAGGGAAGGGGGTGCATTAATCCACCTCCATTCATCAGCCAGAGGCCAGAGGGAACAAGACACCACGCGACTCCATTGCGCTTCTCTCCGCAGTAACGAGCTCAGAAGGAGAACGCGCTGTCAGTGCCTCAGACTCGGAGACAGAAAGAGAGGGAGAGACTTACACTCAGCTTCCTGACAAACGCCACCTTAACCGCCCCCTACTACCACTACTATCATCAGCAACACATCCAAAATCCCTAGCCTAGCCAGCTCTCTCTTTCTCTCTCTGTGTCTTTATTTATTTATCTTCTCTTAGCTCTTAGCTCTGTTCACTAGCCCAGGGCTTTTCATCTTTACACTGGAGCTCACCAGAGAAACTGAGACCCCCTCTCATGGAAGTGAAGAAAGGAGAGGGAGAGAAAGAGAGAGAGAGAGAGGGAGGGAGAAGGGGAGGGAGGGAAAGAGATTGGTTTTAAGTCCAAGTCCATTTTTTAAACTCTAACCTTCAGAGACAAGCAAGTGTGATGTGATGTATGTCAGGTTCGTCCACAGTGGAGGAGACAGAATCAGATATGAAAGGCCACATTCAGAGCCTGACAGGAGAGGAAGAGGGGAGGAAGAGAGAGAGGGGAAAGGGAGAGAGAACAAGCGCACAAGCATGATTGAAGGAACACGGAAGGGGTAAAAAGAGCCAAGCACTCCTCTGAGGAGATCTCATTCCATCGTATATAATGTGGGATAAAGACGTGGGATTACATATGGCAAACTAGTAATGGGGCGCCGGCGTTTAAATCCCTTCATTTAAGTGCAAATGGGTGTCATTTTGGGAGGCCCGAGCAGCTGTTCACCAATGTCACCCCCTCAGCCTCCCCGATGCCTTCTTATTTTTGTTTCATTCTCCCTCCCGTAACCCCCCCTCCCCCAACACACACACACACACACACACACACACAGATCCATGCATCACCACTGCCCTCCCCCACCCCCACCACCTCTCACAGAGCCATCACCAAACAACAGTGGATCATTAGCAGGGACGTGCCGTGTAATGACTGACAGGGTCATCCAGCTCTCCCCTGGCTCTCTGTAAATACTGACGGAATGGTTCACGTGAGAGAGAGACCACCTTCTTTTTTTTCTTATTTCTCGTTGAATGATTACGGGCTTTAGTTTTTGAGTAACACATTTGTAGGAATGGGAAGAAATGTAATGAGAATTCTGATCAGCAGGCGTGTGGTATTGAGGTGCCATTATCCTCTGAACTTAAATCTGAAATGCACTTTCAAAAATGTAATAGCTATTTGGTTATTGAAGTGCCATATATATTTCTGAGTGAAGTTGGGTGAAGTCTTGGCAAAAGAAAATTTTAATAGACCACTGCTCTGCATTTATCAACGTTTTTTGCTGATTTCTAAAATGGGTTTCGCACAAGTGCAACAAATGAGCATCAGTTATTTGGACTCGAATGCCATGCTCAGTGTTACACAATATGAAATGGCTGAGGCTCCAGACACTCCTTCACCAGATTAGATGTTCTACAAGCACACCAGGTGTCACACGAAGCCTATCAGGTCATTGTTTTTATTATTGAAAAATCACACGGTTCACCTCATGCAATAATACACTTTCTCCACCGCAGCAGTGCGCAGTCTCTACTCTTCTATTACTGCACTCAGAGTCATTTTTTCCCAAGCATCATAATAATTGGTAATGTTGCACTGCAAAGCCGCAGGTTAATTACATCTCCCCTCCCTTATATCCAATGCTCTTTGTGCGAGTGTTACAGACTCCATGTGATGAAATTTTGATGAAGGATGATTGTCACTGGCGGTCACTGGAGCCCCCCTGGAGAGAGTGAGGATGGTGTTTTTGAAACATTACAAGCAACAGTTTTGGCCTCTTACTCCCCTGTCCAGCAGTCTCTCCCACACGCCCCCACCCCCCCATGTCATAAATAATGAAGGGCTTTGTGTGGGTTTGTTAATGTTGTCCTCTGATCAGTCAGAACACTCAAACAAGTCAAACATTGTGTGTGTGTGTGTGTCTGTCTGCCTGTGTGTGTGTACGTGTTTGAGACAGATTGGTAGATAGAGAGAGAGCAGGAAAAGAGTGTGTGTGCAGTTTGGAGCAACTTTAGACATTTCCAAAGTTTTCCAGAGCTGAATATTCTTTTTTTTATCTCACTCAGTCGAGTTTATCTCTTTTGAATGGCTTCATAATGTAGATACACAACCTGCCACAACCTTTAATCTAGTAAGTAATAACCTGCTCAGTCTATAGGTCATACACACACACACACACACACACACACATGCAGTTGATGTTGCATACACTCACTGGAGCATGTGGTTAAAGCCCCCTGCAACTGCTCTATAGGTCCATTTCAGAATGAATAGAGACCAAAATGTTAAAGTGTGTGTCCAACCTTTTCTTTCAATGAAAATGAATAGCTGTATTAACTCCTCTTATTATCATGGCATTTCAGGGCAGTGAGCAACAGGGGTGCCGATCGATACCCTTTTAATGGAACACTGCGAGAAAGACATGTAGAAAGAAAGAAAAGATGGGAGAGAGAAAGAAAGAAAAAAAAGAGGAGAGGTAGAAGAAAGGGAACATAAAAGTGCACGAGAAAGAAGGCAGATTTCTTGAAAACATTGTGCGTGCTTCTGCCTTCCATTTGCTTTCTACAGGAAACACAAGAGGCTGGAAATGAGATAAGGTGGACACCTCATCTACATCTCTCCCCCTCCTCTCCTCTTTTCCTTCGCTCTCTCTCTCTCTCTTTCTTTCTCTTTCCCTCTCGTAACCACACGCCGGGCTCGGAGTAATTGAGAATAAATCGAACAGTGTCTAATGGAAGCCGCCGGCTTTATCAGAGTTAAGTAAAGGCATTCTGCAGCGAGAGTTATTTTATCCGCTGTTATTTTCTCTGATGAGGAGAGAACGGGGGGAGAGGGGGAGGGAGAGAGGGCTGTACCCCCCACCTCCTTCTTTGCATTTTCAAGATCTTCTTTTACATCATTGCAGAGATAGTCAAGTGCGATAAAGAGAGTGAGGGAAGGAGAGAAAGAGAGAGAGAGAGGGAAAGACAGAGCAGAGAGAGAGAGAGAGAGAGTGTGTGTGTTTCTGTGTGTGTGTGTGGGGGGGGGGGGTTGTGGAAGAACAGGGAAAGAGCCAGAAAGAACTCCAGCAGAGTCTCTCTCTGCTTGTGCTTCTGACTGATTGTTTTGTTTTATTTTATTAAATTGGTTTTATTTCATCCCAAACAAGATTTTTTTTCTCCTCTCTTCTCTTTTTAGCCTCCTCTCCTCCACCCCACCCACCCCCCACCCTAATTTCTTCCTCTCCCTCTCCTCCTCTGTTTTTTCCCCGCTAGACTAGCGGTCGGAGCTGATATGATGTTTCCCCGCTCCCGGCGTGGCCTCAGCTCTGCCGCTAACTGTAATTTACTTTTCTCTCCCCCATCACCCCCAAGTCTGGCCGGCCGCGAAGGCCTTTGTTGAATGATGTGCTAATCCATTATATTCTTCAGACGAGTGTATCGACCACTATAAACAGACTGCAGGGCACAAACCTAAATGAAAGCCGCACTTTCCCTCTGAATCATTTAACTGGCTCCCGGAGCTAGCGCTAGCGCCGGCCGCGCTCGACGGCCTCCGCCGGCCTGCTGAACATACATTAAGGAGTCATTAAAATGGCCCCTGATGGAGAATGCTATGGAAGACAATGGATTGCTCAGCAGACTCTCACCTTACTCGTTCTGCAACGCCACGCCTGAACCTCTCCTCTTTCTCCCTGTGTCTGACACTCACTCACTCAAATACACACGTACACACACAGGGTAAGCACACACACACATACACACACACCACACATACACACACAGGGTGAGCACCCACACACACACACACACACACACACACACACACCCACACACAAACACAAACACGCGCACACACACACCACACACAAACCTTCACACATACTGTTGCACACACACACATGCACCCACACACTGGCGGGCATGTTAATGCACTTACATACACACACACATGGAGGCAAACATGCAGTCCCCTAAACAAATATTAGCACCACTGGTAAGGATGAGCAAAAAGGGTTGTAGAAATTTCATCTTTTGGTGATTAGCCTAAACTCACACAGAAAAATTGAGAAAAATCTAACCTTTAATTGAAGTAGATTTATTCTGAGAAAAAAAGTCCCTCATCAAGAAATAATTGTTTTCACCCAAAAATAAATCACAATTATTGACTCAATTATTGGCACCCCAAGAAAGTCTTGTAAAATGTAACAGAAGCATTTTACTTCTCAGTCCCCTGACTCTTATTTCCCTGCTTTGTCTTCTCCAACCTTATAAGATGTTATAGGAGAAGACTCAGTGGTGTTTTATTGGCAAAGGGAGGTTGTACAAAATATTAAATGCAGGGGCGCCAATAATTGTGACACATGGTTTTGTAAAGAATAATAATTTCTTGCTGGGGTATTTTATTCCTCAGAATAAAGTTACTTCAGTTAAAGGTTGGATTTCGATCATGTTTTCAGATGAATTCAGGTGAATTCTTATAACCCTTTTTATTCATTTTTACCAAGAGTGCCAGTAATTGTGGAGAGGACTGTATGTGTCTACTTTTGCAACTTGCTCTACCCAGAAAATCCCCCCCCTCTCCATCCTCTCCCCCCTCCCTCTCTCTCCATCCTCCCCCCCTCTCTTCATCCTCTCTCCCTCCCTCTCTCTCCCTCTCTCTCCCTCCCTCATGTGTCTACCTATAACCTAACTCCTCCACAGCTGACATCTTTTCTGTTGTGTCTTTCATGGTGTCATATCCCCTCAGAACACACACCCATCCCACTGCTCCGTGCCCCATCTGCCAGTGTGCTCGTATCTTTTTATGGCCACACATTACAGGACCACAGAGGCCACTGTGTGTGTGTGTGTGTGTGTGTGTGTGTGTGTGTGTGTGTGTGTGTGTGTGTGTGTGTCTGTGTTTCAGCATGTGTGTGTTCTCTTGCCTGTGAGTGTTTGTGTGTGTATGTTGGAGGAGGTAACTGAATTCTTGTGCACGTGTGTGTTTGTGCGTGTGTGTGGGTGCCTGTGTTTTTGTCTCCTCTTAATTTCTTATTGGAGCACTGAGGGACTTAGCAAGCTCAAAGCCCCGGCACAAGGAGATGACAGGAGTGACATTGTATTAGGTGTGTTAAAGAGTCTAATTAGCTCTTCCACTCCCCCGGTACCCCTGAAAGAGACAGCGCCGGGCACCGCAGGGCCCTCTGGAGGAGACACGGGAGCGGGCACGGGCGCTGAACAAGGCCTGACAGATCGCTCACAGGGACCGGAGCGATGGCAGCCCACTCAAACGCTCCAGATCTGTGCCTAATTCTCACAGTGTCTTCACTCACTGGAGTCCCCCTGCTCACACCCCTCAAGTCGAATTAGTTTCAAAGTTGAGTGTGCTTTTCCTAGCTTTTTTTGGGTGTGTGTTGGAGTAATTGTTGGAGATGAGAACATCTTTGTTTCATTTACCAGACACTTTGAGAGTAGTCGCACATTCTAATAAGAGCGCTTTCGAAAGGGAGACCACCTTAAGTTCTTCAGTCATGATGTTGGGAGACCACCTTAAGTTCTTCAGTCATGATGTTGGGAGACCACCTTAAGTTCTTCAGTCATGATGTTATTAGGTATAACAGAACAACCTCAAGTGTGATATTTGTTTTTATACAATATTTCTGGAAGAAGGCTGTATAGCATTACATAAATTAGACATCAGCTAGTTCTGTAAAGCAGTGCATATATCTTACAATAGCATGTTCATTAGATTGACCTCCAATAAGCTGCCGCAGAGTGTTCATATTACAGTAGAAGAAATTACTTCCTGAAGAAATAATATCTGACTTTACAAACTGACTGAAGTGTGTAAAGAGAAACGTAGTATCAATACCTCAGAACTGAACCATCTTAAAGCAGAAAGAAAGTCGTTTGTTTTTGTTTCTGGTTTCTCTCTGTATTATACATGAAAGCATGTCCCTCTGCTGAGAGTTAATAATAAGCCCTGCCACAGAGCCCGGCAATTAGCTCTGACACCACCATTAATTACCCGCTAATTGAGACATGAGCGCCCATTGGTTCATTAAGTGCCACGAGGCCCCTGTCACCCTACTGAAGCATTTCTCGGGGTTTCTTCAAGCTCAACAATACAGAGTGTGTGTGTGGACATAACTATATTAGTTCCGTTCGCAACCACACACACAGAGGCTGCACATACTCATGCACTTTGGCACACACACACACACCAACATGTCTAGGTAATATTTACATATGCAATTCTGGCATCTAGTATTGCTCGACTAAGTGTGTGTGTATGGGTATATATGTGTGGGCCAGTGGTCATTCTTGGCAGGATGTCTGTGTGTGTTACTATACTTTTGTCTTTTCTAGATGTGTGTGTGTTCTTGCTGGTATGTCTGAGTATGTCTGTATGAGCATGTGCGTAGGTGCTTGTTCCTATTTGTGTGTGTGGTAGGGGTTATTCTTGTCAGTATGTTAGCATGTTTCTATACTTCATTGTTTTATGTAGACGTGTATGTGTGTTTGTGTATGTGTGTGCGAGTAACCAAGCTCCTTTGGCTCTGATGTGATTTTTCAGTGTTCTGGGTGGGCAGACGGGTGGTGCACAGGCCTGTGTCTGGGTCTGTGCCGCGACCACCACTGCCACGCAGCCCAGATGGGGAGAGAGCATGCACCCACCACGCGGAATTATAGGCACAGCACACGGTCAGCACACACAACAGTATGAACACGGAAGTATCAAATCACACGCTCACGCACACACACACATACTTAAATATACACATAGACATACATAGGCAGATAAGGCACACACACATTTGTTTCCAAATGACACACACACAACCACATAAATACACACACACACTTTACACTATAATATGAGCTTGTAGTTGTCAAATAACTCATACCTCCCCATTCATGCATTTCTGTAGTAGCACATGGATACATGCGCGCACACTCACCCAAATAAGAGTATGTATGTGGACACACACGTACACAAGGGCATAACTATGTATTTCTGACACTTGCACACACAGAGTAGGCACAAACACAATAACAAAATAATTTACTTTTGACCAACAAGCAAGAGCTTAGATACATGGACATGAGTTTATATACGCCTCTTCACCTAAATAGGCACATACTGTCTCACCAGCACAAATAACGGCACACAGTGATAAACAGGACGTGAGAGTGAGGGGGGAAGAGAGAGTGAGAGATCCCACCACTTGCATTACTCTTGCCAAGTCTTTTCCACTCCATCATCCATATAAAATTCATGATCTGGACTTTTCTCGTCTCCCGCCCCACCACCACCAGCACCCCCCAAAACCCAATTTCACCCTGGACAAACGCATTTATCCTGCTAAAGAAACAGCTGTATTGAGATTAACATAAATCGGCAGTTCGTTAGGGCGTGCTTAGCAGTGCATTAACGAATTTGCCACCTTAATGAGCCGCTAAGTAATTGCCTTCCTGCCCCTGAATGCAAACAGGCCATTACCCACAACTGTATGATTTTCTACAGAAAAAAAAAACACAAGTTTACAGTCCCGGGGCTGCCTGCTTAAGTTGTTTTGGAATGAAGAGGAGGCCGCTTGGGTTGGGGTAGCGAGAGATTCATTAATGCGTCCTCATCCCATTCCCTCTCAAACAGGCTTGGGGAAAAAAAACAAAGGTTTCCTTTTTCGTGGATAGTTCTGGTGAGATAAAGATGTTTGAAATCACGATTGCTTTGATTTTTTTTTCTGTACCTTCTCTTTTTTTCTGATGCTGCTGTTGTTGTTGTTGAATGGGTGAGGTCAAGGACATCGAAAGCCTGAGGAGATCAAAGGAGAGGTTCTGTTTTGTTGTCTCCGCTTCGCAAGTCTTCTTTCATTTATCGTTGTGACAGAACTAAGTGGCCTAACTGACGCCGCCAGCAGCATGCAGTCCCGGCGTCTGACTCAAGGGGGGAACGAGGTGCACTGATCAGCTCATTGCATTCTCAGGGTGTTCTTCAGGGGTGGAAGAGAAGGGTGGTGGGAAAATCCTTTTTCACAGGGCTTCACGTCTGGCAACTGCTGTGCCAAACATATCAAAAGGCAACGGAGTGGAAAAAAATATTAGTTTACACAAAGGCAGCCGGTGAAATTAAGGATGGTTTTATTTTCTTATCTTTTCTCTCCCCCCAACAACCCCACCCCAATTCATTACTTTTCAAGTCGCCGGCAGGTTGCTATTTGCCAGACAGGGAGACTAATGGTCTGTCTGCACGGCAACGTCAAGAAAACAACGTCAGCGCGTCCACATAAATAATCATCTCCTTGCCCTCTCTCGGCAGTGCCACCGAATCTGTATGATCTTAAATTGAAAACAAATAGTAATTTCCGATACCAGTGTGCGCCCCTCAGTAAGCTTCCCCAGACCAACCCTTCCGTAGTCTGTGCGCTGCGCTGCGCTTCATTATAGCATCCTGTCGTATTAGGAATGCGCCCTGAGGGGTGGGGCGTCGCCAGCACACCAGACTGACTGAAGAGTCAGCGCGTGTCAGGAGATCAAGAGGGAGGTACGGGTGGTGGGGATGCGTGACGCTCCGAGTTTCCAGTGTGTAATCCTCAACAAAAGTTTTCTGAAAGCTGTGTTTTGGAAAGAAAAGAGAAACGTGGGGAGTGGGGGGGTGGGGTGCTGCAGGAGAGTGATGTCGTCCATCTCTGCTCTGATGGGTTGTTTGTACGGGGAAAAGGGAAAAGTTCAGTGTCGTCCTTGAGAAAGAGAAGCAGGAGAGGAGAGGAGCGAGGGAGTCCCACCTCTCCTATTCTCTTCTCTCCCCTTCCCTCACTCTTTAAAGATGAGCTGATTAAATGACAGCTGCTTTGTTGTTTACACACATGCCAGCGTCTTCCAGCCCAGCATTCTCACAACTCCCACACAACCTTAAGAGAGCAGACTGCGTAGCAGCAGAGAGAGAGAAAGAAAGAAAGAGAGAGAGAGAATGAGGAGAGAGAGAGGAGAGGAGGAGATGGGGCTTTAAAAAAATACCTCAACAAGCTTCAAATCTGGGACAATGTGAAGCGGGAGATGGGTGCGTACAGGAGCGCATGTGTGTGTTTTGCCCCTCTCTGTTCTCTGTCATATGTCTTTTTTCCCCGTTCCGTCTTTATAATATCTTCAGTACAAATAAAATTCTTTTGTTCCAGGGTATGTGTGTGTGAGTGTGTGCGTCCGTGTGTGTGTGTGTGTGTGTGTTTTTGAAGCATGTGTGCCGTGGTGTAGCAGAGAGAAACATAAAGTTAGCAGTTGAGTGTACTTGGCAAGGTCATCTTTAACTGTGCAATGTATGGATCCTCAGGGAGCGGGCAGAGTGGGGCAGACCAGGCCTAATCCAAGAGTGGCTGAACCACAGGATGAAGTTGCTTTGCTATGAAATTAATTGCCCCTAAAGCCCCCCCAACACACACACACACACACACACTTTCATTCTCTGCACTATGGGCTGAGTGAGAACACAGAAATGTATTTGTCTTTAGTCATGAACTCTATTTTTTTGTTCTTGAGTTTGTTCAGGGACAAGGCTTGGCTACGAATCATGTGTTTATGTGTACTGAATAGTGTTGGATAATAGGATCATATTTTTTAAATGTTCACTCAGAGGTGTGTTATTGCCCTGTGTACAAATGTCACATGCCGGTTAGTTATTTATGTCAGAAGAAGGTATTTAAGTGCATAGAAATTCTATGTGACATTAAATCATCGTTCACACATATTTTACACAGTCTATTAATCGATACACTTTTATTTATTAGATTGATATGCTATTGGTTTGATGTGAAGCTATTTTCCATCAAGCCATGCTAATTCCACACCCTCTGCCTGCACTACTGTACGCTAAGTGCTAGCGGCGAAGGGGAGAGAGTGCTGCCTTGCAACCCAAAGCAACGGCACTAAACTCAGGGTATGCCCTAGTCTGTGCCCAAAATGATGGAGAAGCATCAGCTCTCTCGTCACGTAAATCCAGCTGGGTGCGAAAAAGCATGGCTCTACGCCTCATATTTATTACCCCTCTCAGCCTTGTTAGGTTTTAGTGCATACTCCTTTTTTTCCCCCCGTGGACTGGGAAGTGCAGAAGGCTATAAGGAGAGGACAAGACAGGAGGAGTATAGCGAGAGAGGGGAAAGAACATGCACACACAAACAGAAGTGGCTTTTAAAGAATGATGTTATTACGAACGCTGGCATGCCACCATTTCGAGAGATACATTTGCGTTATTTATGCGTCGACTCCCACATTTGTGTAAACATAAAATCTCATGCTTTATTACTTCCCTTTTGCACCCACCGCCTTGACCCCAGTCATCGTAAATTGAGAAATAGTGGGGAACTAATGGAGACAGATGGGACTATGGCATGCCATTTACTCAAATTGGTGAAGTAATTAACCCCGAGGTGGCGCGGGTTCGCAAGAAAGATTGTTGGAATGTCTCGGCCAGTCAGATAAACAGACTCCCAGCCTAAGCGGCTCTGACAACTGCATCATAAACTAGACTCATTCGGTTCAATTGACCTGTCAACATCACAAGACCAAATAAAGATTTGTATTACAGCGTGCTTTGGGGTGGGAGAGGGAGAGAGAGTGGAGGGGTGGGGTGGGGTGGGGTGGGAGAGTTGGGGAGGTGCCCAGATCACGGCCTCACCATCAGGTCGTCTTCCCTCTGGTAGGGAATAGGAAGTCTGTTGAGTTATTGTTGCTTTAGGGTCACTGTAGTAGCAAAGAGAGCAGTCTCCTGACATGATGTCATTCACTTCCATCGATTAATGTGGGAATTCTCTCTCCGGGCTTTATTACAGCTGCAGACATCTGATTGGTTGTGAGGGGAGAGGGCGTTCGTGCTGGGTGAAAGGGAATGTTTTTTATTGGCTGTAAGAGGAAAAAGTGTTATGGTGTTTTTGCTGTGAAAAGCAGAAGTAAGACTTTGTTGGGTTAAAATTATGAGTAGGAATGAGTGTTTCAACCCAATGGAGGAATGAGATATTGCCATTATACTGCACCGCACAGAATTTAAGTCAAACTCGAATACACCCATCTTTATAGAGGAACCTACGAGACTGGAAAGAAACATGAGAGTGAAATATTAAGGGAATGCACAGTGTTGCAAGTAGAGGTTTATTTATGTGCCAAATTATGGCAAACATTAATGGTATCGGCAATAACATTATGAAAATTAAAAAGATCATAAATGGCATTATAATTGTATCTTGTTGTAATGGTTCTGAAAGCTATCCAATATGTCCGGTCTGAAGTATAACTGTGTTTATGTACATTTATAGTTTGGCTGATTTGTGTAAATGTAATAGCCTTAGACATTAATGGATTATTTTGAGTTGTAGAGCACCACATAAACCGACATCTACACTGTTGGGAGAAAAAGAAATGCAGGATAGATATCCAATAATTCTGAAACTATGCTTAGTTTTATTTTGTGTGTCGGTGTGTGTGTGTGTGTGTGCCTGTTTGTTTGTCTGCTGGATTCGGTGTGTGTGCGCGCGGGCCAAGCTATTCCCTGCCTGTCTCCTCTCTAATCAGGATTGCATGCAGCACCACCGCAGCAGCAGTCACACATTAGACATGTTTTTCATGCTTCTCGGGCCCACAGTGGCAAATTTGCCCCCCGCCTTTTCACCAAGCACTTGATTATGAACACACACGCGCACACACACACAGACACGTAATGAGATTTTGAACACACACTCAAACACACACACACACACACACATACATAAACTCAAGCACTCACACAGACATGTACATACAGAAGAGCATATCACCAAACGTCCACATACATGCTGTACACACACACACACACACACACACACACACACACACACACACACACACACACACACACACACACACACACACACACACACACACACAAAACAAACAAACATTTGACTTTCATTAACACAGATACTAGCAAATCTGTAAACTACCAGCAGTAGCACTCCCTAGTGCTCCGCATTTCCAGCTCTGCTTCTCTCCCTTAGTAAATGATGTTACATGCAAGCAAATAACCTGTTTAACATCAACAACAGGCGCCTGGATCAATGGCATGGCTGCACTTGCCCGTAACTTCATGTAGTCAGTGTCTGCGGAGTCGATGCCACCCTGGGCACTTTACATCTCCATTTGCTGCTGGGTCATGAATGCTCAGGCCCGCTACAGTCTCTGGTCCCATCTGTGTGATTTACATGGACTGAATTGACAGCAGGTGGGAGGGATACGCTGTGACAAGGCGATTGAGGAGGAGTGTGTGTGCGTGAAGGTCTGTTGGGTGTATGTGTGTTTTGTGTGTGTGTGTGTGTGTATTTGTTTGTTAATGTGTTTGTGTGTGTGTGTGTTTTGTGAGTGTTTGTTTGTGTGTGTGTGTGTGTGTGTGTGTGTGTGTGTGGTGGAGGTCTGGGTGTTGTGTGTGTGTGTGTTTGTCTTTGTGTGTGTGTGTATTTGTTTGTTAATGTGTTTGTATGTGTGTGTTTCTGGAGAATGACATATGCTGTTTATAGTGTACATACTGTGCATGTACTGTGCTTTTCATGTGTGTGTGTCAATGCACAAGCCTGCACACACACTCGTGTGTGAGCGTGAGAGGCTTCGGCTTTTTAGGTGTGATGTTGGTAGAGGAGGTGAAACATGACACATTTTCCTTGTGGTGACAACTGATTTGACAGTGACAGCTGATTTGAGACCTGGCCCTTTAATAAGTGAATTAATCGGAGGTAAAACATAGTGATCTGTCATGTTCCTCCAATACCTTAACAGCTGGCTGGCTTGTCCTTTGGTGACAAGCTATTTTGTCCTGCACAAATCTTCTGTCACCACCCCAAAAAATGGGGCTGGTGGGGGCTGTGCGTCTGGGGGTTGGGTGGGGGGTGGGGGGGGGGGGGGGGTTGGGGGATGATGTGGTCGTAGGCGGCTGGGTGAAGCGCTCGAGCGAGCGAACGAACTAGGAAGTGAGGCGGCGCGTGAGTGAAGAATTTCTTGTCAGGCTCAGCCAGCTGTGCCAATAATATTATCTTCAGTAGCATTAATCACACGGCGCCTGCGAGCGCCAAATCACACCGCACCGCACCTCCGCCAGCCCAGCGGCCCCTGCTGGAGCCTGTCACAAGTTTGGAGGGAATCGCCAACAGCCTCATCCTCCCCCTCCTCCTCCTTCTCATCCTCCTCCTCCTCCTTACCTGAAGGAGCCTGGTGACGCTTCACAGAGCCCCCCTCTCCATTCCCCAACCCCCCCCCCAATGCATGATGAATGAGAATCTGTCACACAGAGCTGGAGGATCTGCAAGCAGCCATTAGGAACTCAAACAAATCCAATCCCCCTTGTGCTGTCTCTGTTGTCTCTCTTTCTCTACCTCTCATTCTCTCTCTCTCTCTTTCTCTGTTGGCTCACTGCATGAGCACACAAGCACACACAAATACAAAAACTAAAACACACACGTACAGAAATACTCATAGAAGAAAATTAAAGAATAAAGACGATTGTTATCGTGTTCGATTTTACAAAAACATCCTTGGAGAATGTCCCCCCTTTTATAGTCACAGAGGTCAATGGCTAGAACACAGAGAAGAACAACGTGTGTGCTAGAACATTTGGGTTAACCTTAGTTATGTGAGCTTGTCATTCACTTAGAACAGAATCATCACCTCACAGGCTAGATTGCTTTCATCAGTAATGTAGTTCTGTCCTAGTTCCCATCCATTCTCTGGCAAAGGGAGTGATTTATAGAAGTTCAGAAGCCAGGGCACCTTTTTTTTTAGCTTATTGCACAAACTGGACAGGGTTTTGCGTCATCCTTTTATTCAAACTTGCTCTTCTTCATTAGGCTGAGTTTCCTCCTTGGTCACTGAAGTTCAGACAGCTAACGTGCTTTTTGTGAAATGTCTTTCTGAAGAGGTCGCTGGGAAAGTGTGACCTCATCTTGTGTTTTAAGAGGGCGCTGCCTCTCACCCTGGTCGGATGAATCGATTACTCACACTTTGGAGCCGCTAAGATGGCGCTGAGGGTCTTTTCCCATGTCTCTCGAAATTGTCGGAAGTCTGAGTTTTTTTTTAGTTCCCTCCTGAGTTCCTGTTGGAGTTGTCAGGAGTTGGTTTAAACACTTCTCACAGATGGGCGCTCGATTACTCCGCCCTCAGATGGTCCTGTTGGAGGTTCCGAACATCAAATTGGAGTTTGTGGAGAGACACATAGTCAGATGCTTACATAAATATATAGCCTCTTCAATCCTATGCACAATAACACTCTCTCAACACATTCATTGCAAAAACACACCCTTTCCCCGTGTTTCATTCAAACGAAGGGAAAACAAGGGGAAAAGCAGCTACCTCAAAGGCTCCGGTCTCACCGTGCTCACCTGTCAGGCTGTGTGAAATTCCGACTGTCCTTGTAATGAAAGCTGGATTACTCGGGGTGCTGGGAAAGTTTAGCTTTCCTTTGAGGGTAATATCATGGTATTAGACTTGAAAGGCCATTGGACTTCTGACACACATTTAGGCTTGGGAGGAAGGCAAAGCCCAGAGGCAAATGACTCACTATTTGGAATATAAAACACTCCACTCGTCGCTGGCAGGGGCCCTGGTGCTGGTTTGTCACCTGGCCAAAAAAGACAGGCACTCGCACACACACCCACACACACCCACGCACACCCACACGCACCACGTTACCTAAAGTAGAAGTCACACTGTTGAGCTAGTGCACTGTGCACAGATTCAGGTTGTTGTGATCGCTGCGTACATGTTCAATTCTATAATTGTATAATTCATTCATAATAATAAGTCATTTTTGTTATGTTTCGTTAAATAAGCCATTATTTTGGCGCTACTTTTGAGTAATACAGGGTCTATGCTAAAATTCACTTTGCTAAGATATGCTAATGCAGTGTTGATAAGTACAGTAAAAACCACAGGAAATAAGTTGGAAGCAATATGTTTTGCTTGATAATTAGAAAGACTTCTCCCGGAATGAGAGTCACACTAAGCACCTAGCTCCAGATGTTGCAGTCTCCTGCAGCACCATGGGAAAACCAACACTCAGCAGGGAAGACTTCATTGGTCTCTTAAATGACTGCATCATTTGAACACAATGCGCCTGAGTCCATTTCTTGTCCTTTGGGGATGCGTCAATTAGAGTGTACTGTACGTACAGTAGACATCCTGGCAGCTGCTCTGAGCTGATTGAAGTTGTTGTTTTATCTCCTGGTGGGATTCGCTGTGAAAAATGTAATCTAATGTTTTGCCATGCTAGATTTGTTCCACTGGGGAAAAAGATGTGACTCAAATCAGAGGATGGCAGAATCTGTGGTTGTTATGCTGCTTGAAGCAGATTTTGAAGTCTCTCTCTCTCTCTCTCTCTCTCTCTCTCTCTCTCTCTCTCTCTCTCTTTCCATCTCTTTCCATCTTGTTTTGATGCCTTGTCTGGTGTGCAGCAATGAATCAGAAGGCAGAATCAGAAGAAGCTAAATTAGTTCTGTGAAGCTCATTTTGACAATCTATCTCTAGACCTATGAGAAAAATGGTGCCTATACTTTTATTGAGAGATGATAGAAGCTCCTAAACTGTATATTAGTCCTCTCTCTGTGCCAAGATGTCTTTTTTTCATTCTGTACTGCTTCATTGATTTTTAGCACAGTTGCAGGGCACTTGAGCTTACATGACGTCACTATGGGATGAGGGATGGGTTGAAGAGCAGGCCAATGAAGGAAGATTGAAGTTATGACCAAATTAATGTAATGAAATCAACCAGATTAGGTTACAAAAATGTCTGACCCTCTAGAGACATAAAGCATCCTGTAGAAAGATGAAAATGTCGGCTTGATAGGTCACAATTCACTGTACGGTTTATCTTCAGTGCACATCATTTCAACAAACTACTCTACCTAACAGACACAACAGCGTATAAACAGACATAACATAAACATGTTTGTTTTGACTGCTTTGTGGCCTCTCTCCTTGCCTGCCTAGGTGGAGCATTAAAAATTGAATGTTTTGATACAACATGCAAAGTTGTCAAGTGAGCCTCTCCCTCCAAGGTTGCAGCAGGTCTTTGGTGTGGCTGCGGGTCTTACCGACAATAAGCTCCAAACCCACCCCTCCTCTCTCCCTCGTCTGGCCCTGGTAAGCCCCTCGACTCGCAGCCAGGCTGTAAATTCTGCTTACGGAAGAGGAATGAAGCACCAGACAGCCCTTCAGCCCTGACAGACGCATCCATCTGACAGCCAGCTACCCCCTCACCACTCACTCCCCTCACTTCCCTCTCCTTCCTTCCTCCCTCCCTCCAAAAAAAACCCTCTCCCTCCCACTCCTACGAAGCAATTGCTTTAAAATTTACAGCAACATGATCCTAATCGCATGATTTTGTGTTCCCGTGCACCTTGCGCCGGGTGCAAGTGCCACATCAAGGAGGTTTCCATCGACTGGTGCCGCTTGATAGGAACTCGATGCTCCCCGGCACTCATTTCCTGAAGAGGGGGAGTGGAGAGAGAGCAAGAGAGAGAGAGACAGAAAGAGAGAGAGAGAGAGAGAGAGAGAGAGAGAGAGACAGACAGAAAGAGAGAGAGAGAGAGAGAGAGAGAGAGAGACAGAGACAGAGACAGAGACAGAGACAGAGAGACAGACAGAAAGAGAGTGGAAGGAAGAATGAAAGTAGAGCAGAGCACCCACCCCACTCTCTAGCTTACTCTGAGTGGGGCGCTATCACAGAGAGGCTCATCGGTAATATATTTTGTTAGTGTGTTGCCGCTCCGCTACGATCAGATGAGAAGCTCTTACATTCATTACATTTGCAGATTATATCATGGGTAATCTGATCTCCTTGGCATGTAATTTTATTGGATAGGCATGGCTGGGAGATATTACCTGTTCGCCTGTAGAGGTGAACTGTAAATGCAGCCAGCACCAGGACTGTTTGTCTGGGAAGATCTCCTCCCAGCCTACATTCTCTCTTCCTCTCTCCTTATCTTCCTCTCTCTGACCCTCTCTTTTCTCTCTCTCTCTCTATATAAATGCCCTTGGTATATATAGATATATACACATTTGGACCGCGTCTTCCGATCGCTCGCTCACTCATTCTGTCAGTCAGTCAGTCAATCACTATGTTCCTCTGCAGTTGTGAGAACATGCTGGCTTAAGGGATACTGATTTTTTTTCTTGTTTTACTCCCAAAGCACTAAAGCTGCACTCCATCCACAGGAGCTTTCAAAAGCCAAGAAGTTTGACACCACAGCTGAGAAGAGGATGGAGTGTGTGGGATGGGGGGAGGATGGGGTGTTTCCTCCAGGTCGGGATTTCTGCAATGACATCCCCAAACGTGCATCCTTTATCCCCACCCCCCCACCCCGTACTTTTAAACTTGTGAATTGATCTGGGAGCGCGAGAAGCATTTATCTTTCATTTGTCTTCCGGCAGCAAGGCTGTCCACGCTGAGCCACACTTGCTTTCCACGCTGATTTATGACGGCCTCGGGAAAGGTCTACTGATCCCACAGGCTCTCGTAATGCCGCGGAATCCTTGCTGCTCCCGTCGATAGAAATGGATTCCTGATGCCCGGGGCAACGTTTTCGGAGCCCCCTCGTGCTTGATAAATCAGCGCTTGTTGTTTATTTTAATTGATCAGTAGTTATGGTCTCCACGTGTGCTGAAACATCAACCGGCCTGTCAGGGGCCCTCGGTAGCACCCACTGCAGTGGCCAGCTCTAAGGCCAAAGCTTAGCATAGCTTCCCAGGTTTCTCAGCACAGCACGTTTTTTGTGAAACTAGCACCACCAGCAGTTTCTAAACTGTACTGCTCCTTCTCTAATAATGCTAGTTACTAGTTCTTACCAATCAGTAGCACTGAAGTGATATCATTAGGAACTTACACCACCCATACCATCAGATCCAGAACTGACAAAAACATCTGTTTTTGCCAGAGGCTCCATCAGATGCACCAGAGAAGCAGAGGAGATTAAACCCCATGGATAAATATGTTGTTTACACTGCTGCCTGCATGGAGTCTGCATGTGTCTCACAGTGCTCTGTGGGCGACACTGTGCTCTGATGTGGCTCCATGAGATATTCTCTCTCTCTTCTCCTCACCTCCATTACATCCTCCTTCTCTCTCTCTCTCTCTCTCTCTCTCTCTCTCTCTATGTATTCCATCCACACTCTCTCCATCTTTTCTCCCTCTTTCCCTTCCAATCTTTGTTTCCATCTCTTTGAGCTTGTGAATCACTTTGTCAGTGATTACTGTATTTCCTTTCTTTCTGATGTTGTTGCTCAGTGATTGACATGACGCCAAGGCGACACAAATCCCCCATTCACAATCAAGAGGCAGCTCACAGAAGATCAGTCATGTATTATTTGTTGTTATTATCAATTGGTCTTTTCTAGTGGCCATAAAATCCGGTCTTCATTGGTGTTTGTGTTGATTTCATGTGTTGGCTATAGGCTGTGCATGAATGCTGATCAGCTGTGATGAAAAGAATTTTAACGTACATATTTAGATATTCTTGAGCCTTTGCCTCTGCCCCTGTGTGGCACAGATTATAATTATCCTGTTGAAGTCATAGAAAACTGCTGTCCCTAAGTGGCTTCCAAGCTTGTGATTTCCGTCCAGATATCCATATACTTTCACCTTGAAGATGAATGCCTCTGAATGTGCTTTCACCATCAACAAGGAGCACAAGTGAATATAAATAAAGCGGGCTGTTTCAAATATCAACTCGAGGCTTTCACTCGAGGCTTATCTCCAGGTATCAGTCTCCCGTCCCCCTCCCCTTTTTATTATTTTATCAAAATATTTTCCACGACCCTCTGGTACTAATATCCTATGTCCAGCTCTCTATATCTCATTTTCTCTCTCTCTCTCTCTCTCTCTCTCTCTCTCTCTCTTGCTCTCTCTCTCTCTCTCTCCTCTTTTAGAGGCCTTGAATTCAGAGCGGAATGTGCGATACGGGAAAAATATTCCCACTGCTGGAGGACCTGGGAGGTGGGGGTATGGGCTCCAAACCCCCAAGGCGAGCCACTGCCTATTCAGGGCCGGGCGCGGAGGCCGATTAGGCATACCGCCGTAACGACCAGCAGCACCCCCAAACATCCCTGTCACCGCTAAAGGGGCTGGGAGATGGTGGGGGGGTGGTGGTCTGAGAGGGACTGGAGGAATCCCCCAGAGCTTCAGAGGGAGAGAGCCCTTCATTACCACTGTGTTTAAGGTCTTTTAAGCCCACCACTGAGCCCCTGGTGGAGCCCCGCAGCTGAACACACAGCCGGTGGCGGTATAGGCCACCACACACACATTGTGTCTAGGGAGTTTAGATGGCTGTGTGTCCAATAACCTTATTTGTGAATTTGTCAGTATCTATCTATCTATCTTATCTGTCTATCTATACATATCTATACATGTCTATGTGTGACATGTATATGTGTACAAGTTCTGTGTACATATGCGTTTGTGTGTGTTTACATGTGCTTGCAGCAATGTACTTCGGTATGTATGTCTTTTTATCAAAATAGGTGGTTAATAGTGCAAGGCATACAGTAGATACATGTGCATATTTCTGCGTGTATGCTGCATATGCATATGTGTGTGTGTGTGTGTGTGTGTGTGTGTGTGTGTGTGTGTGTGTGTGTGTGTGTGTGTGTGTGTTCAGTGGTGGCGTAAGGGTAATGTAGCCTCCGTGACGGGGCTGCTGGGAGCCATGAGGGGGAGTTAACGGCTGGCATCGAGCTGGGGGAGAGAGCTTAATGAACAGTACGGAGATCAACGCTCGGCCTCCCCCAATGGAGGCTCCATCGATCTCACGCTCATGAAAGAGAAGAGGAAGAGAGAGAGAGAGAGAGAGAGAGAGAGAAGAAGAGAGAGAGAGAAGAAGAGAGAGAGAGAGAGCATTTTGGATTCAGGCTTCCGTATCCAGCGGGAGCTCTGGCTCCTCGCCCATCCTTCGACAGCGATGTCTGTGTTTATTCTTCGCGTGTAGAAATGAAGCTGTTCCCGCTGTCTCACACGAGCAGAGAGACACACACACACACACACACATACACACACACACACACACATTTTCTGACAGCTGAAAATGATTCAACGCGACCGTGAGGAAAGAAGGCCTCGTAGAGAAGAGGTCTCCCTCTTCGCGCCTTTGAGGACATTTCATGCAGCTGTAATTTGAACCACTGCTGAAGCAGAATCTGTCTAAATTAGACATGGCATGAAAATTAAACTTCAAAATAGAGATTTTGCTTGATTTGGTTACGATAGACCTTCCTACTTTATTCAGACCAACTTGTGCTTAATCTTTGCTAAATTACAGTATTGGGAACTGTGTCCCTATCTGACATTAAGTCATTTGTCCAGTCTTTCTGGAGTGTTTGCACTTACTGTTATAACTCAGTGTCACCACAAACAGTGTGTATAGAGCTGAAGAAAGCAGAGATAACCTTGTGCCAGATTATTTTCGGTGCCTTCAGATTGGTTCGTTTTTGGGCTTGGCAACGGGGTGAGTTCTTCTCACCACGATAATGCAGAGCGTCATGTGTGTTTGTGTAATTTATAAATTACACGTGTGTGTGTGTTTGCTGATGCCACTCAGCTGGGAGCTGTGTTTATGTGTGAGAGAGAGGGTTTGAGTGCTTCTCTGGTTCTGCTGGTGTTCTGTTCTGATGGTTCTACTGCAAACACCAACCTCTCTGCAGGTTGATTAGGATGCCTGATGGTCATCTCTGCAGGTTGATTAGGATGCCTGATGTTCATCTCTGCAGGTTGATTAGGATGCCTGAAAGTCATCTCTGCAGGTTGATTAGGATGCCTGAAAGTCATCTCTGGCCTGAGTCTGTTCACAGGTGGTGTGGTGAGGAGGAGACGAGGGGATTTCGGCCCACCATTTGACTTTCAGAAGTAATCTGTTGAGTGTTAAGATAATGCTCCTCCCAAAACCATCACTATTTGTACTGGTTAAATATTTTCATGTTATGGTACTGCTCTGTTAGCCCTCTCCTGCTACCGCTACTACCACTATTGCTAATGCCTCAGTTCAGTTTGTTAGCAACCCCAGGTTCCTCGTTCCACCACTCACCCAGTGTGTCTTAAGCAGCACGGCCACCTGAAGCACGCCACAGATGGATGGGGGAAGCTGAGGGTGGCCACCGCTCTACCACCACCCCACCCCACCGCCTCTACTTCTGTCCTTCCCCCCTCTCTTCATCTTTCCCTCTCCTTCGGCTCGCAGGACGGGATCTTTCATTACTCCCGCCCTCAAGGTGTCCTTACACGAGCCGAGCTGAGCCGCTCCCCGGCCATAAATCAGGTGGAGGGGGTGGGTGGGGGGGCGGAGGGCCGCCGGCAGTCACCCCGGCTCCGTCCTTCTCTCTCCGGGCACATTTAGCGCGGTGAGATGAGGACAGGCGACCAGGCTGCAGTAGAGTGCAGGGATACGACTCCAGTAATAGCTCATGGCAGCCGGCTTTATAGGCAGACCTACAGATGGACAGACGGACGGATGGACAGACGGACACGCATGAATGTGGACAGGAGGGAGACAGACAGACGGGAAAGAGAGACAGGAACACATTCATTTCAGACAGACAATTGGATGCCACACAGACAGGCCACGCAGGCAGGCAGACAGGCAGACAGTCAGCAGTGATCTCTATTATGTATATTCACCATGCAGTGTTGTGCTAATGAGCCAAACAGAGGCTGCCAAGGTGATGTCCAGACACACACGCAAACACATGCGCACACACACACACACACACACACTCTCACACACACACAGGCACACTGGTTTGCTGAGTTTAACTAAATAGATTATGACATCTCAGTACAGAGTCAGCTAATCACCTTCATTACCAGACTGTAGGGTTGAGAGGCACAGGCCAACCGAAGGATGAGTTGCAAACGTCTACTAACCCCTACTAACATTTACTGGACTGAAGGACACCATTTTTTTTTTTTTAAACATTACTTGTTTGTTCATTTTCCCCAACAGAAGGCTTCTTGATGCTTTTTTTTCTCAAACAGTTCTAATTTTATGGGCCAAATCAATATGAACTCCTTTTTACTTGTTTGTAATTTTCTCAAGGCTTTTCCTCTGGTTGTTAGGCACTAGATCTCTCCTTCTGAGCATATCTCTCTCTATCTTTCTCTCTCTTTCTGCTCTCTCTCCCTTTATTTCTCTCTCTCTCTGCTCTGTCTGTCTGTCTGCCACGGCTGTGGTGTTGCCTCGCTCTAGGTTAGACCATCTGCCTGGCAAATAATTGATTGAATGGCTGAATAAATGAATATGTTTACTGGTAATTATACAAACACAAACAATAAAAGATTGTGAATGCCTTCCACTCTTTTGCATGCTGTTTTTTTATTTTATTTTATTTATTTATCTCCCCCACCACCACTACCATCACCGCCGTGCTGGTGAATATGTAAATCTGCAGCACAATGTACAATAAACAGCCCTATGTTAATGTATGTAAATAAGGCTCTGCACGGCTCTGTTCGCGGTGCACCCGGTGCTAAGATGACAGTAGCAGAATTGACACGTCCCCTTGGCCCGTTCTGACAGAGGAACAGAGGAAAAGGGGGCTGGTCAAAAGGTGTCCGCGATGGTGTCACATGTTTAATTTCCTTTCGCGGGAGATAATCCCAGATTAATGGCGTTTAGCTGTCCCGCGGCCGCTATTCATTCATTCATTCTCTCCCTCCCCTCCTCCCATTGGCACAGAGGACGTGGATGTGTTCTACCGGCGGAGAGCTTTGTCTTTGAAGCAGACGTTTGCATCTTCATAAATGAGGTTATCTGCGAGACGGGACGGAGGCTCTGATGTGTCCCGCCTGCATCTCATCGAATTAAATGACAGCAGGAATGAAGCGGCTGGGAGAGGCATGGTGGTGGTTGGCTGTGACAACTCCCTACCTTACCCCACCCCCTTCACACACCCATAAATGGAGACACACACACACACACACACACAAACACACACACACAACCACACACACACACACACAGCATCTTTCAGGTTAATATAATGCGTGTGTGTGCAGCGGAGAGCAGTGGAATCCCACATGTTTGATTTAGTCCCCAGTCTAGCTTAGCATACCGAAGCCCCCCCCCACCCCTGCCACGACAGGACAGCACCTCACAGGAAACATGTGAAAGTGTCATAACCGCTGAAATATCTTGAAAGGCCTCTTCAGGGGCGCGAGGGGTTAAAAAAAAATGTCATTTTGTTTACAGAGTGTGTGCAAGGGTGCGTGTCAAACGCCAGGCCACACCATGCATATCAAGTGGCCAAGTGTTCACGCAGTGCCTCTTATTGATGGTATATGCTTGTATATACACACTTAAAACTATATACCATGTATGTACACATTCAGTTCCTTTTTTTGCACACACACACACACACACACACACAGATGTAAGATAAAATAATTCTGTAATTCTGTGCACGGGGAGGTAGATGTATGTGTTCTTTCCCTCCTGTTCAATAATTCATCAATGGACCACAGCAGGGAACAGACATAGATTTATGGCGTGTGATTGTGCAGTGTCTGGATTTATCAGTGTGCGCAGGGGGAAAATTGACCACAACTACAAAAGGCTATTTCTGCTTTTATTTGATCAGCATGAGAACTCATCAGAGATGAGGAGACGATGTGGGGAAGGAGGGAGAGAGGGAGAGGGAGGGAGGGAAGTGGAGGGGGGTAAAAGGGATAGAGACAGAAAGACAGGAAGTGTAGGTGGGGAGGCAAGAGAAGAAAGAGGGTGTGTGTGTGTGTGTGTGTAGGAGGGGGTTCTCTGTCGTTTCATTAAGGGATCATGGCAGCCCCCCCCCTGGTGCATCCCATCTTCATCCCCCTGATCCAGCGTGCCCGGCCGGCCGCGCATTCCTCATTCTCCCCCAGCCCCCCCCCCCCCCACTCCCACCCCCTCAGCCCCCAACCCCCCGATTAATATGAAACTGTTACAAGAAAATGAGTTTATTGATTTGTGTTAAGGCACGCATGTTTCTAGCACTGAGCGTTATTCAGATTCACAGAAGGCCGATAGATAAGTGATTCCAATAAGTAGACAGAGAACGATGTGGGGCAGCCATTTGAAAAAAAGTGACAGAGAGAGAGAGGGATAGTGAGCGGAAGAGAGGGCAAAAAGAGGGAGAGAGAGCATTGAATCAGGAGCATTTAATCTCTTTTACAGGGTGGACTAATGGCCAACATTGCATTGTGTTGCACTCTGTTTTATTTTGTTGGTGATTTAATTTGGGCCAAGGCGTGTTGGAAGGGGAGGACAGGAGAGGATGAGGAGTGTGTGTGTGTGTGTGTGTTTGTGTGTGTGTGTGAACGTGTGTGTGTGTGTGTGTGTGTGTGTGTGTGTATGGAGAATGGACAATCACAATGGTAAATGTTCTCCTGGAGGACATAAAGGCTTAAAGAAAGACCCAGCAAGTCCTAAGATTACCCCCCACCCTCTGTCACACACACACACACACACACACACACACACACACACACACACATCCTTGTGACACTTCGTCTTCACGGGGAGGCATTGGGATGTGACCGCAAGAGAAAGTAGGTTATTGGCTCCCCAGATTTCTCCTGCTCGAGTTGATTTTCATTTTGGTGATTTTCAAAGTGGCCAGTGATCTGTAACTGGCCCTTACAGTGGGCAGTGGGCAGGGGGTTTCGCCCCCGCCTTGGCTCGAGGTTAGCGCAGGGGCCGTGATGGGAATTGTGGTTTAGAGCCCGTTTGCTTTCCCTCTCTCTCCCTATCTCTCTCTCTCTCTTTCTCTCTCTCTCTCCCTCTCTCCCTTTTTCTCCCTCTCCCCCCCCCTCTCTCTCTCCTTCTTCGCCTGGCCCCAACCTCTGTGCCTTGGTCTCCTTTTCTTCCTCCCTCTCATCATTGCCCCCTTTTTGCACTCTTTTTATTCTCCTTCTCCATCCCTCTCTCTCACCACTACACACACACACACACACACACACACACACACACACACACACATTTCCCTCCTCTGCTCTCTTTGCCACCAGTGACCCTCAGCCCTTTCAAGCTGCTGTTGTTGCTGTGATAATACTTGCTTCAGAGGAGATCGCCCAGCTTTATCCCCTCCCTGTAATCCGTATTGTAAGGTCTGGAGGAATGACAGCATCCACAAAATATAAAAAAAACACAAACAGCATTCTTATGGCCCCGTTCGGAAAGCGAAGCTATCTTCATCTCACATCAGATCTTTATCTGAATCAGCTGCGGATTCAGCTCCCTGCCATGATATGATCATGCAATAGCGATGATTACAGTATTTTTGTGAAGAATGGAAAATCCTGTACAGTGTATTTGTAGAGCAGTTTGACAGGGTAAATATCAGGCTGTCCTATCATCTCCCCCTGTGAAGGTATGCTATTCCTACAGTATTTGTCTCGCTTTTGCAGGGGGTGCAAACATTGTATTGCCATAGATATATACTCCTTATGTGTGGATATATATGTCGTGTCTCTCTCTCTATATATATATATATATATATATATATATATATATATATAGTGATTGATAAAATATTTGGACTTGAAACTGCTCAGAAGTGTCAAGTGCTATCTTTGTTCTCTGGATTAGGAAGCTCGGCTTGCCGAGTTTGCCGTTCGCCTGCTCCTTTGTGAGTTGGCTTTTGGTCTTTGCTGTCACAAGTTCTGAAGGTTGAAGAGAAAAGCGGTGTCAGGAAGCTGATTGGTAGCGCGGCGTTTCTAAGACAATCTGAATCTCATATTCAGCTACTTTGCCACAGTGGATTAAGATGATCTAAGAGGGCTTTGAGAGCTCGATAAAAATCAGCCGCGCGCCAGAGAAAGAGCACAGGGAGAAATTTTACCCTTTTTGTCCTTCGAAGTTAATTGTTAAAAGTTATTTTCCCTTCCCCCCTTCTCTCTTTCCTTCCCTCCTTTTCTCCTCTTTTGTAAAAAAGGGAGCATTTTGTTTCCCCTATTTAATGTATGTTTCCCCCTAGTAATAGTACAGATATAGGCCAGACATACCCTGGTTTACATGCACAAGCACAAACACATACACACACACACACACACACACACACACACACACACACACACACACACACACACACACACACACACACACACACATATATATATATATATATATATATATATACAGTATACACACTAACACACAAATGCATGCACACACACCCAAATGCATACACACACACACACACCCAAATGCATACACACACACACACACACACACACACACAAATGCATACACACACACACATACACACACATTGTCTAATAGATGAGCATTTGACACTTTCCTTGTTCATAATATTTGAGTTCTGATATTGATTTTATTGCATGCTGTGCTGGTAAAATAGAAATGTGGCTTCTTATTATGATCTAAAAGACTTATGAACTGAATGCAAATATTGATCATGCATGTAGTTTTTATGTATTGATCATTTGTAGGTTTTATGATTTGTCTTCGCTCAGCTGGGGTGCATGTACTGTCATTGAGATGGCCCCTGTTTCATGACTCATATCAAACGTAATTGATCGTGAGATAGATTACCTCTTGAAAATAGTCTGGATCATTTGTTTTAAAATGGCTAATTTAAGCACAGCCTTGGGTACTGAGCACGCGGGCATTAATATCAGGGAGAAGGTACCCTTTAAAAGGTGCGGCCATCCAGCCTACTTGATGTCTACCATTTTTCTTCAAGTGACAGGCTTTAGTTCAGCAGGGAAGATTAAGGCCTCTTGGAGAAGTGGCACAATGCAGTATTAGATCCAGAGAGAGTGAGCGAGAGAGAGAGAGAGAGAGAGAGAGAGAGAGGGCGAGGGAGAAGGAGAAGGAGACAGACTGACTGCTTCTCCAGTAAATCTGGGAGCCACTGTCACAGCCCCGCTAAAGGTTACTGTAATCTGAGCGCTGTAACACTCGAGTGGACGGCCAAAAGCTCTCTCCAGTTAATAGTGGAATTGTGATAGATACTAGCCCCACTGAAAGACATAGACCAGGAGAGAGGGCGGCTTAACCCAGCCGCTGTTTGGAGTGGAAGCGGTGGGATGGGAAAGTGTGTGTGTGTGTGGGGGGGGGGGGGGGGGTGGTAGAGGGTGTGTGTGTATGTGTGGGTTGGTGGATTGATGTTGAGAGACAAGGGCCGGGTGCCAGTGGAAGGGGGGGGGGGGGGGGGGGACAGGCATCATCTTGGCGTGTACAGTGTGTCTGTTTTAGTTCTGAAATTAGAGGACCTTGTCGGTTAGCTGACAAATATTACTTCTCTACCCTGGACTTGGCACAGTGCAGGTCATCCGTCATCATCATGCTATGAAGTATGTCCACATGGAAACTTTCCAAAAGGCTTTTAGTTTTTTTTTCTCTCTTTTGCTTTGTCCCTGAATGCATTTAGTTATTAGACAAATGAAGTTAGGGCCCTCCGTTTTTTCACAGGGTTCCACTCTCATTCTTGGCTGTGTGCTTTTATCGTAAGGCCGATAGTCATTAATTTACCAAATCAACTCAGGGAACATCTTTTGTGATCTCATATTAAATTCCCCCCCCCCCCAATCCACCCCTTGGCAAAAATTACTCACATCGTTAAAAAATATTTAATTAGGCTGAGGTTTCTACGTGGCTCGCTGGGGAGATGTGATTTGCATGAGGCGGGTCGCCCCCGTTCTCGGTGAGGGAGATTGGATGTGAGTGGGGTTCAGAGGGTCACAGGCTCCACCAAGGACTCCCATTTGCCAAGGTCAGGCAGGTAGCTAGGTGTTCCCCTGGGTCCGACCGTGGCACCGACAGCTGAAATTGGCCTCTAATTACAGGCTTCCTTTAAGCCAGTGTCTGCTTTCGAGAATTTTTTATTTTTTTTCCGGACTTGCTCCTCCTGCCAGCTCCTGTGCTGTTGCAGTTATTTTTTGTGCATACAAATGACACACACACACACACAAAACATTTTCCTCACACTCTTTTTGTTTGGCGAAGTCCACCATGAATTGTAATTTTCGGTATGAAAAGGCCGTTCTGCCTCCGTCGGTCGGCTGTGTGCTCAGATGATGGCGCGGTTTATTTTTTTCAAAGAGGAGATTTCATTGCAGCGCACGAGTAATTCGCCGTCATTATCCGTTCAAATAAAGTCGAGGCTCCATTTTTAAGAGGGTATTCATGGCGAAACACAAGGTATTCACCGCGAGGCTATTACTTTGCATTATAGGGTTATTATTAGAGTTTCCTCAGCCCCCTACATTGAAAGCAGCTGCTGCCAGAACAAGAGTCTAATTACAGAGAAAATGTTTGGCACCAGAAGCGCAGACCCTACAAGAAGAGCGATACGCGGAGAGAGGGGAAAAAATTCATGTTTTCCTTTTTTTTTTCATTCTTTTTTTTTCTTAATCAAATAGCATAATGCCAAGTGTTATCAATTGAAGGCAATGTAATATGAATCTTTAATACAAGAGTAATTATGTGCTATCAAACTTATAATATTCCATTTAGCTAATGTTAAATGCTGTAATTAATTCTGAACCCTCAAGCCAGCGTCAATTTATTTGATTAGTACTTTGCAAAGTCACTCCAATTTTTTAGGGAGAGTGCAGAGGGATTTATCCCCCCTCCCCTCATATTCACTTCATGTAATCACTTTCTCATGGGACGGCGTCTCAGTGTGTGTGTGCAGTTTCCTAAATTAAGGAGTTCAAATGAGTAGTTGAGGTCTGCAGCTTTGCATTTTTTAAATGCAGGAAAGATTACTTACTCATTTGTTTCAATTATTTATTTAGACGTTGTATTGTATGCAAGTGGCCAAGTTTGGCACGCCGTGGTTACGGCCGATTTATGCATGTGATTTGAAGCTGAGGTATTTAATGTTGTACTAAAACAGACGAGAACCATTTACAACAGAAAGAAAGAAGAGACACCAATCTTCTCAAAGACTAAAGGTGTCTTTGCTCGCAGGAAAAAGGTGTGCTCCTCTTCTCTCTATCTTTCCCTTCCCTCCCTCTCTCCCTGTTTCTCTCCCTCACCCCTCATGTCAGGCTTCACATCACACACAAACAGAGCAAATATGCGATCATGTCGTCGGCGCGACGCGCTGGCATCGGGGCCACAGCGTACCCGCCTCCACCGGCTCGATTACAAACAGGTTAAACGCCACGGAGCGGGAGGTGAGTGCCCAAACGCCGCCCCGCGTTTGATGCCAGCCGGTAATTGTGTCATAATGAGGGCGCGGGCTCCTGGCAGCCTCCCATTGCTTTTGAACACAGAGCGGTGACACTTGACAGACCTCCTAGGGGCATTAATACAAGGGGCGGGGGCTGGGGAGGAGGATGGGAGGCAGGAGGGGCAGGATGCTGACGAAGGGAAGCTCTTTTTTGGGGAGGAGGGGGTAATTTCAGAAGAGATCTTGGGGTGGGGGTGGGGGAGTGGGGCAATGGAATGGCAACAACACGTGTACCGAATCCAGTTCTTAGGTAAAGAGGGGATGGATTTAGCACAATACAAAAAAGCCAGAGGAAGCAAGCTGTCTGTCAAGTGATGGAATGTGACAGTGGGGGATTATGGCTTTGATGGGCCTGAACAGCTAATAGACTGAGCTGACATTTCGTTTTGAAACCCCTTCTAATTAAAGGGTTTTGCTTACCTAAAACGAAAGTCTACAGTCTCTCTCTCTCTCTCTCTCTCTCTCTCTCTCTCTCCCGCGTTCTACCTGTCTCTGCACTGTTTTCCTTTCTAGTCTTTATCTCACCCTTTCTTTCATGTTCGCCTCTCTCTTTCTCTCTCTCTCTCCCTCTCTCTCCCTCCCTCCCTCCCTTTCTCCTGATGTGCGTTGTGCATTAATATATGCCAGTCAGTCTTAATAAGCATGGCGGGTGGATGGGGGAGGGGGGTTTGGGGTTATTGAGTGACTTTCTACAGAATAAGCATGTTGCTGAGGCCAGGGCCCGATGGCCTCCCCAGCTCGAGCTCCTGAGGAGTCTCATTTACAATGCAAACGCGTGGCCGCTGTAATCCAAGTGTCCTTTCCACCATCACAGAGCGTGATCTGCACCGGCCACTCCACTCTATGGCCGTACGTCTGCCCCGTCTGCCGGCTCCGTCACGACTGCCAGTGGCGGTGTTTTTTCAGCAGCCATCAGTGGCCGCTTCGTAGAGATTAAGTCCAGAGTGGAGATGAGGAGGGTTTGGGGGGGCGGTGGGAAGGGTGGAGGCGGCGATTGGAAAGCATTGTGGAGCCACTTGTGTTGAAAACTGGGGGCCGCCATTCTAATACAGTTAAAATAGTCATCGCTTCGTGTTCATGAATTATAATGGGACCACAGAAGGTTTGGTGTAACACTACCGCCCTCCTCAACACACACACACACACACACACACACACACACACACGCGCGTGCGCACACACACACGCACGCACGCACGCACGCACGCACGCACACACACACACAAGCGCGCACACACATCCCCTCCATCACCTCTCCCCAATCCCCCAAGCCTGCAAAGGAGAGATAGCTTTACTCGTTTTTCATCTCCACATGGAAATAGATTTTTATAAGAAAAGAAAAAAAAAAACACTTGTAATGTGTAATGTATTCAGAGCTGGCGCCCAGTCAAGCCGTTCACCGTCATCTTGTTTTGTTATTATGACTGGGCTCTAATCCAATTACAAATTGGGATAGTCAGATTTTCTTTTCTGTGTGTGTGTTGCTAATCTGTGGTAGTGCATTGCTCTCGAGGTTAAATACAAATGTAACATGTGCCGACGTTTTTCTAGGGGAGGGGAGATGGGTAGCACTGCCCCCCACCCCCTTTTTTGTGTGAATGGAGTCATTTGTAAGACGATTGAGGATCCAAACTCGGTCCCCCTCCTCCCAGGGATCCTCCGTCCTGCGGTGTCTCCAGCAGACTGTGCAGGTGTCAGTCTCCCTACCAGGGACGCCCCAAAAAGAGACACACCGGGACTCTGTCTCGTCTCAGTGTCCACAAACAAACAAGCCTTCCCACTGTGAGGGCTTAGACAGAGGGGCCTCAGTGCTCCTAGTTTTGCTGAATGACATTTAGAGACACTGCTATTACACAGAACAGAAGATTAAAATCAGTCTAATTAATTACCGGACCCTGTCTGTGGATTAAAGCGCCTATCTATCCTCCATCTCGACTCACTAATCATCACATGCACACATCCACCCTCTCTATTGCATCCGCACGTCCAGAAAGCTCCTACTGTCATATACTTTCCTAGTGACAATTCCAAAGCCAAATAAGGATCCGATATCTGTTTCTGTGACACAGGGGGAACTAAATAAGTCACCTCAGTAACGCCTACCTCCTGAATAACTGACGAAGGAGGCTGTGTGTATGTGTGGTGGTGTTACATTAGTAGTGTTACATTCTCCTGTTGTGCCCCACTTTGTGTGGACCCGAGACATCAGTTTTAGGACCAGACTGCACCATGAAGGAGGCTAAAAACTACAGCTAGGCCTGCTACTTTTATCTTCAGAGTGCCTGCTGCGGCCTCAGGATAAGATGTTTATACCGTGCAGTTTTCTAAGCGTAGCATGTATCTGCTGCACGCTAACTTTATGCAATATTTATTTATGATTAAAAAAAAGACCTGCCAGGAGGTGGTAAGGTGATTTTCTTTTTTTTTTTAATCTAAGGTCATTGTACATTTCACTGCTGGCCCTTTCCATCCAACTGTGATAATGTCAGACTGATTTATTGAAAGCAGCTACTTGCATTTTAAAATAACTCACACACAAACTCTCAATAAGGTGGACAAAGGTGAAATGGCGGCATAATGATTATATTTAAAGCAAATTATGCTGCATTGTGGAATAAGTCATCATAGTATTAGGAGGACAAATATGTCTGACTCCGGAGCTCGTGTGAATGAGAGCTACCTGCTGGGGTTTCATTTGGTGCTTAAGCCCGCCAGTGAAAACTGCCATACCAGCAGCACTCTGCCCCCGGAGGGATTTCCTACCGGGAAACTCACAACTTTCCTGCTTCACCTGCTGAGCAGATTAGCCCTAACGGGAATTAATTTGAGCTGTCCAATCATAAAACTTACACTTACAAATCGGGATTTATTGATGACTGGCTTTTGTGAATGTGTTGGGCAGAGTCTATTGTGTAGCGCTTGTGAACTGTATTGAACCTGCCAGTGATAAGGGGGCACTGCACTAGGTGAGGGGGTTTTTTCCTGCCATGTTTTGAACAGAGGCTTGTAGTAATAATTCACCTGTGATTTACAGCACACAGGATGACCTCATTTGACTCTTCTAGGGTTGATTTGAATGCGTTCTGGGTCCTCGTCTCAAAATATGTGAAAAGAACTCAAGTGCACATTGTTGCCATTGTTCCTTGCTTTTATCGTGGTCTCTGCT
>NC_137911.1:8566699-8714199 GCF_963457725.1 Sprattus sprattus
TCATAATTTTGCATTGAATTAAGTCATACATTTTTTGGGAGGGTTGATATTTACCCAGACTAGAGTGTGTGGCCGCACTCTGACAGGTATGCAAACATGTTGATACGGCTTCATTAAATATTTATAGCCTAATTCGATGAAGTTTTCCCTTCTGCCCCTTCCGTGTGCAGGCTTTTATGTTTGTGTACGCACATGTGTTTGTGTCTGAGTGCATCTGTGTGTGTGTTTGTTTGTGAACGTGTTTGTATGTATTTGCACTTGTGTGTGTATTTGTCAATGTTTGTGTATGTGTGTGTTCCTGTATGTGTGTGTGTGATTGAGAGAGAGAGATGTATGTCAATGTTTGAATATGTGTCTTTGTAAGTCTGTGTGTCTGCATGTTTGTGTGTTTTTTCTTTAGCTCTCTATTAGTACAGATGAGTGTATGTAAGTGTGTGTGTGTGTGTGTGTGTGTGTGTGTGTGGGGAGGTGTGTTGTGGGCAGTGGTGCGGAGTGCTGTGTCCTGTGGGCTGGGTGAACTGGTCTCTCCCCCCGGGGCAGACCTTTGAGTTGTGCGGCTCCTCCTCTCGCCTTTAACAGGTGTCTGCAGCGCGCGTGACATTTGAAATGCAAATAGAGCTCTTTTCCTGCAGCCCCCCAATCTAGCCTTGTCAAGCCAGAGTAATGCCCCTGCCCCCATGGCTCTCACACCAACTCACATGGATGTGTGCATCACACACACACACACACACCCAAACACACACACGCACGCACACACACACCCACACACACACTTGTACGTACACATATACATAAACATACACACACACACACACACACACACACACACAGTACGTACACAAACACATACACGTACAGTACACATACACAAACATATACACATACACTTACACACACACTGGTGCATCAAGCACATAAATACATACACTAGAAACACACCCATCACAGACACATCCAGCATATACTGACAAACACAGCACACACAAGAAGTACACAAACCAATGCAGTCATTAATATACTGTACACATACAAACACACACATACACACATGCAGTCATAATATACTGTACAAATACACACACATGCGTGTACACACAAACAGATGCATTTCTCTCTGTCTCTCCCACTCACTCATACTTACTCACACAAATATTGTATCACATACACACACTAACACTCAAACACACAGCACCCCTGCACACACACTCTGACTCATACACACACGTGCCACACCATACTGTGATGCCGGGGCCTGGTGGGCCGCGGCCCCTCACCCCGTAGGCCACGGCGAGGCCAGGCCAGGCCAGCACCGGAGGCTGAGGCGTGGGGTGAAGTGTCAGCGTGTGTCGGCCCCCGCTGGAGGGCCAGCAGATGTAGAGGCCTCCCCCCCCCCCCAGCTTCAGTCTATACGGCCCCGCGGCCAGCTGTGCACTCCGAGGGAGCTCAGGGTAGCCCCTGCCACACGCACGTGCATACACACAGCATCCATAGGGGGGAGGATTCAACAGCAGTTTACAAATGGAAGAATTTATATTCAAGTGTTCATTTTCGTGTTTTGAATAACTTAAGTGAGTCACAAAAATAGTCATATTCTGCTGAAACCTGTGGTGCAGGCATTCCATTGTTATCTTTAAGAGGATGGTTCGTAGAATGAAGTGCGGGTAGTTTCAGTATTAATATTCAGAGTAGGGGTTTAAGGGACCGTACGTGAAGCAGTGGCTTTGCCTCATTTGAAATGCATTGCACTATATGATCCAGCATGAACCGTGATGAAATCTCTCACTTAACACCTACATATATTAGACTTGCATTATCCCTCTCTTAGTCCAGGGCTTTAGGAAGACTACCAGCTCAGTTAAGGTGGCCGTCTGACAGGTGGAACCCTGCTGTGGGGACAGCATATTATCATGTAGTACTTCTGCGCACCATTGAAATGTGATAGATTGACAGATGGACAGAATGGTTCCTTTGTCAACCTTGTCAACCTAGTGTCATCATCATGATCTGTGATGTACTGTAATTACTACTACATTAAGCTGTCATTTAATCCACCGAAGGTGACTATATTGATAAATAGTTGAGGGTCGTTGTTATTCAGTTTAAACTGAGCACTAGAAACATGAACAGTACAAGAATATTCTCGTCTCAAATGTCAGTGTACTGACTTTGCCACATATTGGTTGCCATCTCACACAAGATGGAGGTATCCCTTCGAGGGCTTTCTCTATTTCACATCCCTGTGACCTCTACACACCGTCTCCCAGTCCACTCTCTGCATGTCTGATGATGTCACCATGGCACTGGGGTTCCCAGGTGGTGATCACATGACTCCCTGGGACAGGACCTGATTGGACTGTCCTTGAGAAAGTGTGGGGAGAGGTCAACGAAGTCCAAACCATCTCGGAACAGAATACAAATAACACACAGCGATCCGCTGGACACAAGACCCCTGCAAGCTGACTTCTCTGACCCCCAAAGCTGCAGACTTATAACAGCTTTCCGATACGAGTCTGTATCCTGCAGACTCACACTCACAGCAAATAATCTTTTATATGTTTTAAAAGCTCATGTTCTCTATTTCATAGAGTTTCTATGAACCACACCTAAACATTTTAAATTAAATAATCAGGGCCTATCTCAATGAAAGTACGTGCACCCCAGGTGAGCGAAGACAAGTCATAAAAACTACAAAAGATCAATACATAAAAACTACATGCATGATCAATATTTCCATTCAGTTCATAACTCTTTTAGATCATAATAAGAAGCCACATTTCTATTTTACCAGCTCAGCATGTAATAAATCAATATTAGAAATCAAATATTATGAACAAGGAAAGCATCAAATGCTCATCTATTAGACAACGTGTGTGTGTGCGTGTGTGTGTGTGTGTGTGTACACATATCATTCTGTCTTAGAAAGAAGAGAAAAAACCCAAGAGGTACCATGGTAAGGAATGACTGCCGTAGAGCTTTGAGCAATGACAGGGAAGAAGACAGGAGGGAATGAAAGACAACCAGAAGGAGAATGAGAACAGAGGGGGATGGAGAGAGAGAGAAAGAGAGAGAGAGAGAGAGAGAGAGAGAGAGAGCCTGGTCTGTTGTCCTGGGGAATGGAAGGGGAAGGGAACAATGACCTCCACCTGTTCTTGTGAATTAATGTCAGGCAGGAGAGGAGCTGATCCTGAGCACTGCCCCTTCTGAGGCCTGGCCTTGTGCTCTCCCAGACCTCCTATCTCTCTCTCTCTCTCTCTCTCTCTCTCTCTCTCTCTCTCTCTGCTATGCAGCCCCCCCCCCATACACACTAACAGAAGCACACACACATACTCCCAGACACACACCTACATACATACTGTGCGCGCACACACCAGCACATGACAGACCTTCCCTCACACACACACTCTACACGGACATAGATACACACACATCTCACACACACCATTTCACAACCCACATAGAGGGACATACACTCACACATGGTCAAGCACACACACACACAGACACACTTTTGTATGTCATTCCTGTTCATGAGAGAGATATAGAAGAATGATAGAGAGGGGGATATAAGGAGAGAAGCGAAAGATATTGGAATGAGAGGGGGGAAAAACAACAAAGCAAAGAAGATAATGAGGAGTTGACAGTAAGGGTGGGGAGAGAGAGAGAGAGAGAGATTGAAAGATGAAAAAACAGAATGAAAGAAGGGCCAGCTGCTAAAACAAATCATGAAACATGACACTGAAGAAAAGCTGGTGTTAGGTGGCTATGTGTGGGGAAGACATCCTCGTTTAATGCCTCCGCATTTGATGTGGTGCGCACCGCCTTTTGTTCTGCGAGTCTAAAGCCATTGTGTTGTCTTTGGCGGCCATCCAGAGGCTTCTCTGGATGCTTTGTGGGTGCTAGCATCTGTCAGATCGTGTGATGGTAGCGGCGTCTCTTGTTTGATACCGAGTAACTGTACTGTGGAAATGCCACTACATCAAGTTTAGATGCTGGAAGGTGACATGAGGGAGGGGTGGTGATGGCAGTGTGCCCCCACACCACCCCACCAACCCCCGACAGGAATCGTCCTCCTCCCCCAGTTTTGTTTTGTGTCTCCGGATCCAACCACCGCTTTGTTTATTCGGGCTCACGCCTTGCTCTGATTAGGAATGCAAATCCAAGCTTTTTGTCCATCTGCCTTGCCGTCAGGAGAAGGGTGTATTCAATTAAATAAACATCAGTCGCCGCTGTGATGTCCTCTCTCTCTCTCTCTCTCTCTCTCTCTCTCTCTCTCTCTCTCTCTCTCTCTCTTCCTATATTCATCTGCTGACACCTCTTCCGCGCAGAATCAGCCATGGCAGTCGGCCGCGTCTCCAGTGCCGGAAATGTAAACGTTAATGAGAAGGTTGAAATGCGCTTGTGTCCGTGCGTGTGTATCTGCGTGCTTGAGAGCATGTGAGTGTGTTTGTGTGTGTATGTGTGTGGGTTTGGTTGCGCTATGTAATGTTTTTTTCTTTCTGAGGAGAAGGAAAAATATTTGTGATTCAATATTATTTATTATATGAAACATGACTCCGACAGATTTGGGGATTTGGTGCTTGATTTTCTCCCTCCTCCTCCTCTCCTCTCCTCTCCTCTCCTCTCCTCTCCTCTCCTCTCCTCTCCTCTCCTCCTCCTCCTCCTCTCCTCTCCTCTCCAAGTCACAGTTTTCCCTTCCAGATGGCAGGCAGGGTTTAGTGTGTGCTCCAGCACAGAGATGGTGCGTGTCTTGTGCCGGGGTGAGGCTCGTGCTGTCAGAGGAGCGCTCTCAGATATTCCCTGTGCTGCTGGAGGGTCCCTGAGGACGGAGGGAGAGCAAATCAGGGTTATTCCGGAGTGCAGACCTACATTCAGTTTTCTCCTCCAAGTGCAGCAACATGCCATCAGTGGATCATTGTTGGATCCTAATGTAGATTTTCACAATAGGTTAGGATCAGCATAGTTTTATAATTTGAATTACTGAACATGTTACTATTCACGCCACAATATTCATGAATGTTATTATCACTTTAACATTACTATGCTCTTTCATGCCTTTTCATGTGTTGCTTTCTTTTTACCATACTCCCTAACACACAGTAATTCATTTTCTTTCATGATTAGGACACTTGATAGAAACACGTTCACATCAAATCAGGAAGTGGGCTCAGGTATCAGCCCCAATAGAGAAATGAGCAGACGCACAGAGACGCCTGATGCTCCCCTTTCAGTACGTGCATTGTTACAGACTGTCTTCATGGAGCTAATCCTGATGAAAACTGGCTGTATATTAGTGCATCTTACAGTGTGTGGTGATCTTTTAAATCCTCCCAGGAGAGTCATTTGTGCTGAACTGTACTTGAGTGTGGTCAAACAGAGCTGAAAGGTCCTGCTCTCATAATTCATTGTTTTTAATGAGTTAGCGCAGGTGAAATGCTTTAAGCCCGCTAAGTCCCTGCCTGAAAGACCAGAGAGAGAGAGAGAAAGAAAAAAACGGTCATAACGTACTGTGCAATTACTGAAGTAGGTATGGCTCCATCAGACAGATTCTCCATCATGAAATCAGAAAGGGGGTGTGGAAGGAGACACCATAAATAAAATGCCTCTCCTCGTCCCCGTTAAGACAAATGTTTTTAATCATCTGATGTGTTCATTTATCCACCCACACAAACTTTTAGCCCTTAAATTAAGCCCGTAGTGCAACCATAACCTTGTGTGGAAATGTCCATCAATCCTTTTCTCCTCTCACTCACACACACACCCACACACACACACACACACACACTGGAGAAAAGATATTCTCTGATGAAGTGCTTCGGTTGCCACTTTGAACCTATGAAAGTAACGTTCACACTCTTTGCAGACCAGAGAAGTCTGTTATTTTTTTGTTGTTGTTTTATAAAAAAAAGAATTCTCAGGCATTTCAGTGCAATGACAAAAATTAACTTCAATTTAACTTAGATATATAAATAATGAAATGTATGCACTGTACTTGTATGTTCATTTATTGTTTTATGTGCCTGGAAGGCGCAGTCCCCTCTGATGAGTATCTCCTGTGTGTCTGTATTTGAATTTCAGAGGCCTATGATAGCCTATGATGGCTGCTCATCAAGACAAAAAGGTCTCGTGTAGCCACGCACAGGCCAGGCCTGGCCAATCACTCCCTCACCTCTCACATTAGTACCAGTAATTAGCAGGATTCCTGAAGCGCCGATGTATTTCTCCCAACCAGAGCATTCGTCCCAGCCCTCAAACCAGTGCGCTTGCCGCCAAATGTTAAACAATCCTGCCAGAGGAACAAAGAAGCTAATGACAGCTTAGCCGCTCTAAAAGATTGAAAATTCTGTCACGAGAAAAAAAAAACACCAGATCACTGGAAGAGGCAGGCATCAGAGCTTTTGAAAGACAAAGGCGGGATCAAGTGGTCTCGAGGCTATTAGAAGGCAGTTTTATTTAAGCTTATTTGGCTGATAAGGTTGTCAGAAAAGGCTTTTTATCAGCCTAGTGTAGCAGGCATTAAGCAGTGCTACAGTGTTCCCATGCCGGGGGATTCGCGTGGAAGCTTTTGTGGGAAAGTCTTTTGATTTAAGCTGAAAGAAGGGGTGGGGGGGTGGGGGCACTTCTTGTTTCCACACAGAGGAAGCCCCTGCCCTGTGTTGTTGAATGGATGTGATTTCTGGCAGAGGGTAAGTGGCTGAGGAAGACCCGGGGAAAGCCTGGCTTTGTGTGCCGTGTGTGTTGGGGGTTTGGTTTGGTTCCATTTCATCTCACAAGTATTCACTCATTTTATTGAATCGAGACTGTCGGTCATAGTAGTGTTGAGTTGTCTTCAGCTTGGCAGGCTGCAGCTAACATGCTTGCCAGACTTCTGAATAATAACTAATAAAGTCTGGTACATATTGTTTTCAAATGTGGCTTCTTTGATGTGAAGAAACTATTGGACCTGAGTACAAAATGGCAAACCAAAGAGCACTTTGCATGGCAACACTAGCAAGCAATAGGGATGCTGCAACCAATATAAACAACCTGTGGTAAACAAAATGGTACAGGAGGATACTCTGACAGACTGTCCACATTCACTGATGAAAACATGAGGATGTGTATTTCGGCCGTGTGTGTTATGTGCATTTGTGACGTGTGCAGGGGATAGAAAAGCAAATTGTAGATTAAAGTCTGTAATTAAACTTCTGAAGGCTGGGTGCATGGTAAGAAGCAATATATATCAGATGGTCTCTGCCATTTTGTGTGTCTGAGGCTGACTGTAAAGGCCTGAACCCCTGTCCCCCTGATCCTGCCATACAGGCATATGAGAAAAGAGGGAAGCAAACAGCAGCTGACACATGACCCACCCGTTCTAAGCGTTAACATAGCATATGTGACTTGCCTGAGCGTAAGCATGTTTCTAGACTAAGCGCGGCTGGCATGCAGCCCTGCCATGGTTTATTCAGCAGACTGTCACTGCCACTGTAACTGTTCTCTGACTCCAGTTCGCCATCCACCTTTGTCCCTCTGACGGCCATGTCTCAGTTCATTGAGGGAAATTAATGAAGGTGTTTATTTGCATCTTTTGTGTGGCCCTACGACCACCCTCTCCCTCTCTCTTTTTCTCTCTCAGAAGCAAATAGCTTTTGTGGGAACCAAATTTCACGTATAGATAGTTTTTTTTTCTTCCCCCAGAACCCCCACCCACCCCCTTTTTTCTGCTGTTTGTTGTTTAACTAGCTTTTATAATGCCAGCCAGATAAGAGCAAACAGCAAACAGGTCCCCTCCCCAATAAACCAGGAAATTATCACCAGCGCTCTTCCTCGTGACACAATTTGTCAAACTCGCTGATAGGAAACAAATTCTATTCATAAGGCTCCTCTCCCCTCGGCACCAGTGTGATTCGGTAGCAATTCAATTATAGTTCTGCCAGATAGTGAGCCCAGAGAGGGAATCCAGGGGCTGACAAGAAATATGACAGGACAGTTACAGAGTGTTTATGCAATTAAACTTTCACTGACAATACCTGCCGAATGATGAATGCTCCGGCCGAGGTGTGTGTGCACAAGCAGCGCCCCACAAGGATTGCACATTTTTCATTATTTTACAGCTGCTCTGATCTCCCAGGGATGGCTGGGAGGAGAGAAAGAGAGGGAGAGAGAGAGATAGATGGAGGGGGAGGGAGAGAGAGAGAGAGAGAGAGAGAGAGGGTGCAAAAGAAGAGTTTTTGAGTTGAGAAGGGTGTGCTAGGTTGGTAAGGCCGAAGTTGAGTGTGTGTGCGGGAGGGAATGAAAGAAGATTGAAGTAGATGTAGAGGGAGAGATTACAGAGGCAAGGAGAATGGAGGGAGAGAGAGATAATAGAGAGGCGGTGGTTAGTCTGGGAGTCGCGGAGAGATGGAGCATGTGGATGAAAAGAGACTGATTTAACTGATCTAATTTGACGGATGTAGGCACTGACCCATACAAAGTCATTACAGATTTCTCAGATCAAGGATTCTATTTGTCCCTAAACATTTTTGCAAAATTACTTTTGATTTGGCGTAGGAGGCAGCCATCAATTTATTTTTCATGGGACCAGGAAAAGAGGCCTGTCTTAGAATGTAGATAGTCCCTACTTAAGATGTAACCACGACTTCCATATGCTGTCAAGACAGTGTCTGTTTGTGCTCCATAGTATTCAGTAGATTTGTAAAGGAAATTACGACTGCACAATAAGCATAGGATTTCTAAAACTAAAATTTTCCAATTTATGTATTCAGAAATATGCAATTTATGTATTCAGATTATAAAAAACTGAAAAACCTTTTTTGTTCAGTTTTGTTTGTTGAGATTTACATTTGTATTTCATTGGTTTATACATTTAATTTCATAAATGTGTTTTCTAAACTGATGAAAATGTGAGTAAATGTAATCACTGTTCTCTGAAGATTCGAAGTTGGACAGTTTTTTGATTGCAAGGAGTAAAAGTAAACCTAAAAAAATAACACAACCTGGTACAAACTTTAAAAGCCCAAAACTCTCTTACTTATGGAATCAATCTTTTCCATAGTGAACTGTATTTTGGGGGATGTTCAAAAACCCCGACTGTGTTTATTTCTGAGCGTCTTTGCATTCTGATATGCCCTTATCACTCACTGCACATCGGCAAAGGACGTTCAGATCTCGGTGTGGCGCTACAGAGGAGATGTGATTTCAAAGGCTCTCTCCCTCTCCCTCTATCTAATTGAATCAGATGAGTGTGTTTTTATCCGTCTTAAAAAAGCAGCAGTATCTCCTCCTGGCGTCAGCATTTATAACCACATTTTTGTGAAATATGTGTTCAACATACTCAGCACTCACCAGAGGCATACCTGTCCTGTTCTCCCTGCGTGCGAGATAAGACTGTGTGTCTTAACTTAGACAAAAGGGATTAGTTACAAGCCTGGGGCCGTGAAAGTTTCTATACACGCATACGTTTTGTATACACAGGCGTTCGTTTTTAGCAATGGCATACAATATAGCGTTTCTGTTTTTAAGCCTGGTGATGTTCGAGGCATAAAAGCAGACGCTGTATCCGTACACCGAGGCAACCTCTTTGACTTCTAAAATTGTTAGGTTACCCTGTCAAACGCACCACACCTCTCTTAAAGCCCTTTCATGTAGCGCCGCATCTTCTTACTGTTTACCTCCCCGACACGCTTCAAAGTAAAGCTCGTGAAGTGGATTTAACAGGCCCAACTTGTTTTGACCTTCTGTACAGGCTACTCGCTCTCTCTTGAATTATTATTTTTTTGTTTGTTTTTTTTACACGCGCCGTGCTGCGCTCATTTATTGTTGGTCATCATCCATGCTCCGTGCCCGTTATTAGTGTACTGAGCCATGCCAAAACTCCACTGAGGATTCCGCGCACACGTTTTCCACCCAAAGATCAAAACGAAGGTGAGGTGTTCTTTTTAATTAATCATTTGTCCTTCAAGCGACAAAGTTTTTCTCTTTTTCTCTCTCCCTCTCTTCCTCTCTCTCTTTTTTCTTTTTCTGCGGTGTATGTTCTTGGCAGATAATTAGGGCCCACAGTTCATCTAATTCCACTTGAGAGCCCGTTGTAGCCACCTGCTTCTTTGTATGGGTAATCTTTGTCTTGTAAGAGTCGGTCCCTGAAGAATTATTTGGTCTTGTGAAGAATGAGAAAATGTGTCTTTTTTTCTCCACCCCTCCCCATTGTGTACCAGCACCTTCTAAACTCGTAAGGGTATGCAAGTGGTACACACACTTAGATGTACACACAAAAACACGCTCAGACACACACACACCCACACACACACGCACACACTGTCAGACACACAGATACATGCATGCACACACGCGCGCACACACGCGCACACTCACACACACACACACACACTTGCCACATTGATAGGGAGGTGTTGATTTTTAGGTGTATATGGATCTGAAAGTAATCCTATTAATTCAAAGTGAATAACAAAGAGTAGCAGGCCTTTTCCCATGTCGTTCCATTTATTCAACCTGCTAGTGTTTTGTTCTTCCATCATAATTATTTCCAAGTCAGATCCACGCTGATTTCCTGGAGGAGTTGCGTACCTCAGCCCAAGTTAAAGAACAGAGGCAGTGGGGATAATTCGCACTATTCCTCTGGGGTGCCGGGCTCTGTTTTTCCAAGGACATTTTTATTACAAAGCTGATGGAATTTGCATATTAATTCATTTCTTTCAATTTTTAAGATTAAATGTTGTCAACATGTATCAGTGCACAGCTTTGACAGACCTGATGAAATGGGTCAGTCAAGCTTGAACATTACGCAGGCAAGCCGCCATCTGTATCCCAACAGCCCCAGAGCACGCACAACTCCTTCTTTTCTCTCTCTCACTCTTCCTCTCTCACTCTTCCTCTCTCACTCTATTCTTTTTCCTGCTCTCTTTATTTCTCTCTTTCTCACTCTCTTTTTCTCTCACTCTCTCACTCTCTCTCACTCCTTCTGTCTCTCTCACTCTTCATTTGTCTCTCTCATGCTTTTTTTGGTTCTTTCTTTCTCTCACTCTATCTCTTTGTGTCTCACTCACTCTCTTTCTCTATGTGCCCTTTCTCTGTTTTTTTTGTTTTTATGGTTTCTCCATCTTTTTCTTGTTGTTTTGGTCCTTTCTCTCTTTCATCCTCCCTTCTCTCATCTTTCCTCCATGTCTCTATCATTGTGGGTGTCTCTAACACTGGCTGGCTGTCCGTCTTGTTTTCTATTTCTTTCTCTCGCTCACGTGTTTTTCTCCCTGTCCTCTTTCTTGTTCCCTCAATCTCTCCAATATATTTTCTCTCTTCCCCTCATTCTCTCTCTCTCTCTCTCTCTCTCTGTTCTCTGACATCCCCCTCTTCTCTGTGCCTGTGTTCCTCTTGCAGCTTGATTAAAGAGGAACACTTTGACTGGGGCATGCTGGAGCTGGAGCTGGGCTTGACTGAAATGATATGCCAGATTTCATCAGTCTGTCGTAAGGGCTCTCCTCCAAATTAGAATGCCATTAAAGGCCCCTCCATTCATAAAGTGCATTTTCATGTTGCGCTCTGTTTCGTCTTTAAGTGGGATGACCTCTCAACCTTGTGGCTTCCTTTCCCCCTCTCCACTTTTTGTGTGTGTGTGTGCGTGTGTCTGTGTGTGTGTGTGTGTGTGTGTGTGTGTGTGTGTGTGTGTGTGTGTGTGTCCAGTTCGATTTTTATGTTGAAGATTTTAAAAGAGACGTTATTATTTTGTGCGGGAGGTAATGTGGAACATTGTTACCTCCTAAACGTGGGCTGCTGCTGTCTCCATTGGGGGCACGAAATCGATAGGCGGGGTCCTTCTGGGCAGAGGCCTAGTCCTCTTATTGTCATTTTGATTTAGTCATGGATGGATCACTCGATATGTAATATCTATAGCCATTTCTGGAGCTCAACTTTGATTAACCCTGACTCAGAGAGCCTGGGACCTGACGTCCGGCAGTGGCATCGATGCAAAATGCCCAAATAAACATGGTTTAGATGTTCAGAGCAGAGGGTCCTGGCTGTGGAAGAGGAGAGGACAGAAGAGGAGGTCGAGGGGAGAAGAGAGAAAAGGACAAAAGACGAGAGGAGCAGAGACCAGATGAAATGGAAAAGGGGAGAAATGATGAAAGAGGAGAAGAGAAGAGAGAAGAGGAGAGGAGAGGAGGAGCAGAGTGGCGTCTCCTCTGTGTTTACCTGCCGTGAGCGTGGCGCTGTGACAGCCGCTCCCCTCCAAGGGCCTCCGCTCATTAGTCTTGACTGGAGTCGCCCCCTCGACAAGCATTATTACTGTTCCATCCTGTACACCTGTTCATCTCGCTCTCCCTCAGCCATCCTGTGACACACACACACACACATACACACACACACACACATACACACACACACACACACACACACACACACACACACACAGACTTTCAAAACCATTTAACTTTCCCCTGTACCACATAACTGGCAGGCTGAGAGAGAAATCCGGAAACCTTGACAGAACACGCTCATCCAATATACTTCCTTTTTGGTCGGAATTTCACGGTCTCTAGAAGCCCATGATGAAGAAAGCCAGTGCAGGTTTGTGGGAAGAAAAGAAAACACAAACACACACACACACACAGTCACACACATGCTTCTTCGCAGAATGGTTACCATGTATGAAGGTTTTATTGAAGAACCCAGGACAACACAGAAAATGACCAATCGAAGGAAAGAGAGAGAGTCGTCACTAAACTCCAACTCAACTCAGCTCTCAACTCCATCTAAGTGCATTTTCATTCTGCCGTGCTAGAACACAGCCCTAAGCCCTGAGCGCTTTATCGTGTGTTGACCGCAGCGCAGCGCTGGCTGGCTGGGTGTCCCCTCAGCTGGAACAGGAGGCCGGTCTGTCCCCACTGCTGATAAGAACTGACTGACTTGTCACAGCCGAACCCCCACCCACCCACCCCCACAACCACACACACATCCCCTTTTCCATGCTGATAATGGATCACTCGCAGTGGCCACTGCCTGCCAACACACACACACACACACACACACACACACACCTTCAGAAGGTGGTGGGTGGTGGTGGTGGGGGTGCTAACCTGAGGGGAGATGGTTATCTCATTCCTCCCCCCTGATCCACATCACTGCCCTCAGATCTCAGGATGCACACAGTAGCCTCAGCCCCACCTGAGGGGCCTTAAAGGAGCCACTGCTGCCTCTCTCCACAGGAAGGACCCACCACTGCCTCTCTCCACAGGAAGGACCCACCGGATGCTCACAGACAGATAAACACACAAAGCAGCTGTCCCTCTGTCCTATAGCACAGGCAGAAGAGCCATCGATAATCCACACTTAAACAGTCATTATGTTTATATATATATATATATATATATATATATATACGCGAAATGCTCATTGTGTCCAGCTGCATCTGTGTGGTTGCTTCAGTGAGTGGAAAACCCCAACACACAGTGGTTCACAGCCCTATCAGACGTCTGTCACAGCACGTGGCTGTCTGAGTCCAGATCTCCCAGATCTCACATTCATATCACACAGCGTAAGCAGTGGAAGAAGGGGGGCCATATCAGATTAGATGGGGTCAGATCAATGAGATATTCATTGGCTGGTTTTGGACTCCTCCCATCCCGACGCCTGCTTCGCTGTGGCAGATAAGACAGAAATTCCATTTGGTTCTCCTCTCTTGTCAATAATACTGTCAGTTTCTCTGCTCTCCTGCAGCCGTGGGCTGGCAGAATGACAGGGAGAGAATTTGAGCTTAACCTCCCCAAAAGAGGAACACACCGCACAGAGTGTACCGTCTTGATTCTCCCTGATAAAGCCTATCTGGTCAAACGTTTTTGCAACGTACACTGTTATAAAGCGCCGTAAGATGAATTTGGCTTCTCAAGGATACTACCATACACTCTCTCAACCTAACATTTCTTTTTTGAAAAATGAACAGTTTCACAGTCCCTCGTTTCAAGTGAGCATGACCCGATATTTTAATGATGTAGAAAATAGGCCTATTTGGAGCGCATGACACTCAGATTTAAAAAGCTTACATCTCTATTTAAGAGAAATACACTTCAATTAGAGCACTTTTAGAAATCATGTGCCACCTCCAGCTCAATCATCCCCCTCCATCTCGGGTGAAGCGCTCGCTTTTTTTTTTCATTGTGTGTTTGCGCCCCTTAATTGATATCTTCTGTTTATGGTTATTGCCTTCCTGTAATCCTGCCATTTAGCCATAAATGCACGACTCCATTTCCGGCTGTAATTACACCTTGACATGCTGATTGCTGACTCAGGGCTGTGATCTCTGTTGAAGAGATGCATAACTTCACAGAGAACAGGCGTGTTCGCCTGTGTTTACCGCCGCTTTCATTTGAGGAATTTGTCGCTGTCATATAGGCTTTCACTCAGGAAGGGGGCCTGTCATTTGCAAGAATGTGCTTTAATCACATGTAAGTGGTTTGCTTTTTTGCTTTTTAAAGCTCTTTGATCGGCCTATTCCTGTTTAATGATGTGTTCAGAATTGGGCATCTTTACTAATTTGTTTACTTTTGTGACAGGATTTTAAAAAACAATTACATTTCTGCTTGTAGTCATAAGTGCATCTGCATGTGTAACCTGTAGCCGTCACTTGCTCAGTTTACCTCAAATGCATAGTCAGTTCTTAAACAGTTTACAGTCTGAGCTGCAAGAGTAGTGTACCCCTACCCATCACTCTTTATTGTGTGTGGTGTCTACGGTTTCGTTGAATTGTATGATGTCTCAGTACAGGGGACATCTGGATTACTTGCCATGTCAACAAAGACAACATGTCAACAAAGACAACATGTCAACAAAAACAACATGTCAACAAAAACAACGTGTCAACGTGATATGTACTCCATGATGGTGCCATTAAAATATTTTTTCACAAGGAGGTAATATGCTGATATATTTTACGTGAAGCAATCGTATGTAGCATACCAGGGCGACAGTGCTGATGATAACAACATCATCCTGCGTAATTAATCCTTGAGGTGGATGTCTAATCTGACCTGCTCATCCACAGAAAGGTTGATCGATCGGAGAAGAGGTGCTGTCCTGCTTGGATAACACAATTAGCTTCTCTAAACACATTTCAGCATTTTTAACAGTCATTGTTTATTGACATGCTATTCAGAATAGGTTTCCAAGTGATGGCTCCTATATAGGGGACTGTAAGGCAATGCGCTCTCTCTTTAACTCGCACACACACACACACACACACACACACACACACACACACACACACACACACACACACACACACACACACACACAGCTTCAAAGCAAGTTGAAAAATGACCACCATACAGCATGCAGTAACTCCATATGAGGCTACCCAGCAGTGCCTTCCAATTAGTGCTGCAGCGCCTGGCCGTATACATCATTACTAATGTAGAAAGATTCCCTCATTCATCAGCAGGGCCGACAGGAAGCCCTCTGGTCTGAGATGGCATAGAGGCAAGTGTGTGTGTGTGTGTGTGTGTGTGTGTGTGTGTGTGTGTGTGTGTGTGTGTGTGTGTGTGTGTGTGTGTGTGTGTGTGTGTGTGTGTGTGTGTGTGTGTGTGTGTGTGTGTGTGTGTGTGTGAGTGAGAGAGAGAGAGAGAGACACTGTGTTTGTGTGTGTGTGTGTGAGAGAGAGAGACACTGTGTGTGTGTGTATTTATGCATATGTAAGTGTGCACGCACAGGCACATATGAAAGCTGTAGCTCACCACGCAACATTCTGATTTATGTGTGCACTAAATGCTCAACCTCCTGAATTGGTACTAATATTTATATAAATGTAAATGGAGGGATATTAGCTAGAGCAGGCGTGCTGTCGTGGGACCTATAAGTCATGCAGCAGTAGCAGAGGTTGAGTCCTGGCACTTTGTATCAGGCATACTGTACTGCGTTGTGCAGGAGGTAATGCAGTGGGAAAGTGAAAGGGCCAGAGGCAGTGCCAGGCCTAGTTATTGATGCTCAACACTCATCAACACTTAAAGTAATACTTTTAAAATCTCATCGCTTACCTCTCCGACAGACGCCGTCCGAGAGGCTTCATCAGGAAAATGAATTCCGCTGTCCTCTCCAACCCGTAAATTAATGGCCGTGCACAAATAATTTCCTCCTCCTGAAATATTGGGATTTTTTTTTATTGGAAAAACGGACTTAGAGGTTGGTTCAGGGAGATTTTAGGTTGTCAGCCTTAAAATACATTGTGGCGAGTGATTTGGGTAAGGCCACATTCTCAAAGGTCACTGATTTACAAGTTTGATTGTAAATATTTTTACGGCATCTCTGTGCTCTGGCTCTATTTATAAGCACTTTACAGTGTCTCTGAAGATAATAAGCATACATAGTATTACCATCAGCTGTAAAGACTGAAATAGATGAAATGTTCTTACTAAAATTATTCCATTTTTTTATAAGGGAAACTTTCTCATGGATTTAATGTTCATGGGAACTGTACAGCCATATTAGTATTAATTACTATTTAGATATGCTGATCTTTATACACACATACATACACCACCCATCCAAACAGACACACACAATAATTTTGCTTTTTATGTCTTGTGTGGCTTTCTCCTCCTCTTACTCTTAAAAGAGCACATGGGTTGGGTTTCTCAGATGTAAAGCCCCGAATTAGAGGCAATAAAGAAAATCCAGAAAGACATGTCAGCTGTCTGCGTTGCATTATTGACATCTACTTTGAGCGACTGTGTAACTCAAGGATATTCTTGTGATTCTTGTTCATATACCTCCCCCACAACCAGCATAGTCATTCACTCACTAAACACAGCCAACGGTGAAGTGGGATGTCCATTGTCCAGAGTGATCGGGTAGTCAGTGGGTCTACTGCAACAGCAGTGCCGCAGTCAGAATTGAATGCCCTGCTTGACATACTCTCCTATTGGCTCCGGGTCCTTACTCCACAGTCCTGCATTCCTCTGTCATGTAACAGGTCAGCGCTCGACAGTGCCCTTGTTACATTGCAATTATACAATTAAGAACAGCGTGTAACATTCATTATCAGTGAGGACCAGCATGTGGGTAGCATGTCCTCACCCTGATTCCACCTCCAGGCCTGAACCCAACCCTAAAGCATTGTGTTTAATGTAAAGTGTGACCATGCCTTTTATATTGCCACGCCTTATAACAGTAATACGACCTTATGCAACACCTTATGACAGTGGTTCATCATTTACTGAGGATAAAGTTATTTGTCATTTTTTATTCCTAGACTTGGTGAGTTGCTCCTTATGAGACACGTTGTCGTCATTTTTTTCCCAGAAAGCAAATATGCATTCTTAGCTGCCGCCGCCTGTGGCATAACCAGTGACCCCGGCTGTGCCAAACAGTGGCATGGTTGGACCCACTCAGCCCAACCCGGCACCAGCCGAGCGCCGCGCCCGTCTCTTACAACCCGGCGGCCCGTCTGCCCCCTAACAAAAAAGGCCCTTACTTCAGAGGGCGCCTCTGATCTCGTGCCTTAGTCAAACACAAGCCAGCGTCTGACTGACAGTTCCCATCTGAAGCATTTAAGTGTAAGTTTTGATCTCGCAGCCTTTGATTAAAACTAATGAGCTCATTTAATTCAAAATGGGAATCTGTGATAAGAGAAATAAGGTTGATGTGATTGGATTAGAGAGGCGAATTAAACTCTCTCCGAGCTCCAAGTTTGTGCTTATACAGTTTGTTAAAAAGCTGTTGGCGTATTTCTGCTGTGCTGGATGATGAGAAAAATTTCAGCGTAATTCATATTTAATCAGAAGAAATGAAATGACTAAATATAACATGGCTCTGCTTTTCCCCAGAGTGATAAAGGGCTAGTTAGATTTTAAATGACATTTAATTCATGTCCTCTTCAAAAAAAGAGAGAATGAGTGTGAGAGAGAGAGGAAGAGACAGAGGGATGAAAGAAAGGGGCAGACAGACACGCACACACCCCTCGATCTGATCGCTTTGTCTCTCTCTTTCTTCTCCTTCTTCTTATGCTCCTTCTCTTTCTCATACGCCACCTCTTCGTCTCTGTCTTTCTCTCGTCTTCAGTCTTCTCCTCCAAACCCAAAGTCACTGTAGCCTTGTCATATGCAGAGCAGCAGAAAACTGGATTTTCCAGGTGTCCTGTTAGTAATCCCATTTCACTTTAATCTCCCAGCTCTGTCCACACCTTCAAAACATACCCCCCCCCCCCCCCCCCCACACACACACACACACACACACACACACACACACACCCACATGCACTCATGCGCACACATATACACACACCACCACACACGTATACACACACACACAAGCAAACACACACACACACCCCAACACTAACACCAACATACACTCATGCGCACACATACACACACACACACACACACACATATACACACACACTAACACTTACATACACTCATGCGCACACATATACACACAGACACACACGCAAACACACACACGCAAACGCACACATACCAACACTTACAACCACATACACTCATGCGCACACATATACACACACACACACACACACACACACACACACACACACACACAAACATATACACCTTTCTTATCACATTGTTTCCCTACTGTTGCTTAGGATCAGCTGAGTGAGAGGATAGGTCAATGGTCTAAGGGCATGACATATTCAGTGGTGTGCATTCTGTTAAGCCTCTATCAGGCAAATGGCTTTACTCGTGAACAATATTACACCTGGGTTTCACATCACAAGAAGCCCAACATCGCATCAAATACAATCAATTTGGCTGTTGTTCTTATTGTTGTGTAATTTGTGCCTGTGTGTGTTCTATGAATAGATGGCATACTCAATGCTTGGTTGTGACTTTGAACAACTTTACATGAGACTGTGGAGTTTAAAATCGTTGAGCTTTAAAGAAGTGCATATCGCTTCTCCGATAAAGAGAGTTAACTGCTAATCCAGATCCAAACATCAGGGAGGATGAGAGAGATGGTTGTTTGTTGACAATTTAGGAACGGGTTTATATCAATCCATGGGGCCATGCAGGGAGCAAAGAAAGAGAAAGTATGCCTGTTACTTTTTAAAAGGTATTGAACTTCCCATCAAAGAGTTTGAGGCAATTATCGCATTAGACGAAGCATACATCGTTTGTTATTAGCGGTGATAATTAAAACCTTGTCAAACATTTATTGGCATTGTGTTTCTTTACTGAGATGTGCTTTTCCATTAGACAGCGAGCCACAGATGATAGAAACTCAATGAGAAGTTATTACAGCGCATCTCTGCAGCCTTCTCTTTTAATATCCCCCTCCTCTCCAGGGTTCTTTTGCACACCAATGCATTGGACAGGTAATGTAAAGTAATTGGATTTGTGTGTGTGTGTGTGTGTGTGTGTGTGTGTGTGTGTGTGTGTGTGTGTGTGTGTGTGTGTGTGTGTGTCTTTTCTATGCAGTAGAGTCTACCAGCCCAAGTCTGTTGGCGCCAGATAACACCCTGGAACGTTCTTTCTTTATCCGAATGAAGTCCACCCTGACCAAGAGAGGCGTCCACATCAAGTCATCGGGCTATAAGGTAGGCTATGGCCAAAGAGTGCATGATGGGATCAAACCGCTAGGAACCCTATTTTTTAGGAATGAATGCAAGGGAATGAGTGAAGGAATCAACCAATGAACGCTAGTTGTCCACTTTAATGTATCATATTTAAGTGCAATATTGAGATGCACCCAGGAAGCGTCAGTGGATGAATGCCCTATTGCTATCCTTGAAATAGAGTTCTTCAACTTTGCCTTCATACTAAGGTAAAGTGGGAGGATTGGACCTGTGTACGTGTGTTTTCTACGTGTCTCTGATTGTGTGTGTGTGTGCAGTAGCATTCATAAAGTGTGTTTAGATATCACAGAATTGCACACATATATTGACAAAGTTTCCTCCTAAAGATCCTCCTAAAGTCTTTATGATGAGATTCTGAATACTTTGAACCACCCTCTTCTTCACACATGCAGCGGGGTTGGTGATAGTCTGAGCTCAGTGGTTTAGCAGGAGAGAGGAGAGGAGTGAGAGGAGTGGGATTAGGCCAGATTACATCTAGCGGTGAAGAGCAGGAGCGATCCGCTGCGTCCTGCTGTTTCACACCAGCTCCATCTCCAGCTCGCCTGCATGGGGCATCCCTGCATCACACAGGCTTTACCCTAAGACAGGCTCCCCTCTCCCGCTCCTGCTGGGAAGCACTGGTAGACAGGTACTTCAAGGGAAATGGGGGGAAAGGATAAAACTTTGAACCGTTGCAGGCTCGTTGAGGGGAATTGTTTTGGATTTTTTTCATTAACTTAAGTTAAGTACGTTGGCATCAACAAAAAAATGTACGTAATTTTTATGGGTTATGTAAAATTCTACATTTATTAATAATAAGTTGCAGGTTTATGTCACTTCTTATTGATTATGAGGCATTATGAACTGCTTATACATGCACTCACATTATACTGTATATATATATATATACGTATAACAATATACAAACAACTGCAGAATGAACCTGTCACTGCAGGAATTTCCTATTGGTGCTCCCAGGCAAGAAACAGAAACCATGAGCCTCCCTCCGAGAGAAAGAGCAGCCAAATGTCTTCCATCTCAGCTTCTACCTCCTCCTCCTCCTCCTCCTCCTCCTCCTCCTCCATCTCTCTTTCTCTCACACACTCTCATTCCCCCTTCTCTCTCACTCTCTCTTCATCTCTCCCCCTCTCCATCTCCATCTCTCCGTCTAGTCCAGCCACCCAGTCATATGTTTGATGCAAATACCCATGAAGTGGAGGGATTGGTGGCAGAGACGCATAAATATTCACGCATGCATGTGCGCATACATTACCGGCCAGACAAGGACAGCTCTTATTACATTTACTTTAAATTAAGTCAACACTTGTGTTGTTACATAATACAGGGGATATACATTTTCGCTTGCCGCCAATGCAGAGTCGTGCCGTGCCATTTCGTGGTCGCCAGGCCGCTCGGCACCATCCGCAGACGGCGGCGGTGTTTCGCATCATTCCTGCTTATCCCCGTCCCTCTCCAGCGTGGAGGTCAAATCAAAGTGAATTCCTCGTTGAGGCTTAAGCCCATCTTTTTTAAATAGATCTCCAGCTCCCCTTTCCTCCTCCTCCCCTCCCCTCCCAGCCTCACCTCACCTCAACCCCCCGCCCCGCTCTACTCCTCTCTCCCCGCCTCGTCCGATGCACTCATGTAAAGGTTCTCCATCATTATTTGTGCTGTATCACATTTCAAAAGCACTCCAGAGAATCCCCCCGGCAAACAGATGAATCTGATTTCTTATGTATACCTCCTCTATATTCACTGGCAGAGACAGGCGGGGAGGCAGGGCAAGAGGGGAAGAGAGAGGGAGAGAGAGAGGGGAAGAGAGAGGGAGAAAGAGGGAGAGGAGAGGGAGATGGGGAGAGAGAGCATTGTGTGCTGAACCATGAATTATAAAAATTGATCCCTTTGTTATGTTGGCTGGTATTAAATTGAGATATGCTATTCCTCTGGCTTGCGGAGCAGCCGTTGAGAAACCCTGGCCGTGTCAGTTTGCATTTGGCTGCTTGAGCATATTTAATGTTTTCGCCGGGGCTTATGATGTTCTTGCCAAGAGCACTCCTGCAGCAATTCGCGGCCGACGCACGCTTTGTGGCAATTACTTCAAAAGTTGTATTTTCAAACTAACTTTTGATGCCCCCCAGCTTTGGGCTTCTGAAAAGATAATTTCCATTTTGTATGTTTTTAATACATTTGAATGTTTATTTATTTAAGTCGGGAGTGCTTAATGCCCGTTCGAGGGAGCTCTTCAGGTCTTTTGCATGCGATCGTGTTCTCTGGAGTGTTGCAGTATTTACCGAGAGCAGTGGAGGAAAAAAAGGAAAGCCTAGTCATTGTTTTATATTTCATCAAGCAATAATCGGACGTCTTCTTCTCGCTCTGTGTTGTGCACTGACATCTTATTGAAGTGAGTTAGTTGCCTGTCAAGTGTGTGTGTGTGTGTGTGCACGTGCTGTTCATTTATGTGAGCGCACAGAGCACAAGAGGTAGAGAGAGAGAAAGAGAAAGAGAGAGAAAGAGAGAAAGAGAGAGAGAGAGAGAGAGCACTGCAGATCTGTGTGGATCACTCAACCCATAGCTAGCTGCTCCCAGGTCTCTTACTGCCTGAAACGTTTTATCCCAGTTCATCACATCACATTTAGCTGTGCCTGCTGCTGCTGCTAGTTTGCTCCCTTATGCTTCCAGGCACTTTCTCTGTGCTCCCCACATGTGAAAGGTAGAGCACATCATCAGCTGTAGTCTAAAAGCACTTGCTTGAGTTCTTGTTTTAAATTTCACTAAAAAAAAACGAAATAGCACTCTCCACTTTTGAATTTCATTCAATTTATTCAGTCTTGGCCACAGATTTGTTTCTCTGCTACCCATAAATAAATATTTCAAAACCTAAGCTCTAACTGACATTAAAGTCAACAATAATACATTTGTTGTTATCTCAAATTACTTTGTCCTTTTTTTCAACTTGTCTTGATTTCTGAGTCTCAAAATGTAATTCTACAGTCCTGGAGCTCCTCTTTTTCCCATCACCTCAACATTTGAAGGGGCCTTTGCATGATGTTAGTTCTCAAAGGCACCTCATGTAAGACCGGGGGAGAAGTCTTTCCCCCTGCCCATGTCTTAGTGCCACAGTTTGGGGTTGGCGCGTCCCAGGTGGAGAGGGCATGGGCATCAAAGCTCCCCTGTGGCCCAGGCGCCCGAACGTGTAGGGCTTCTGTCCGCACCAATGATGTTAATGGCATCTCAGCAGTCTCTGAGGTGAAGCTATGAAAAGGCTGTGTGTGTGTGTGTGTGTGTGTGTGTGCGTGTGTGTGTGCGTGTGCGAGTGCGCGTGCACGTGTGTGTGTGTGTGTGTGTTTGGGGGTGAAAGAAAAAAAAACTACAAAACAATTCCTGCTGGCTTTTCCCTGGCCTGATTAATATGGATGGATCTGAAAGTACAGTGTGCCCTGCCTATCCAGTCAATTCCTCCTCTGGGCGATACTGAGGCTACAAAGACTTTAAAGCTTTTTGCAAAAACTTTAAAGCGAGAAATAGGTTATTAGTTTCCTTTGCGCTTTTTTTTCTCCATCCCTGTCGTTGCAGAGAGGAAGCAACAGAGGGGAGAAAGCACATACACACACATCCTATCCTCACCTTATTTTCGTGATATATAGTGGTTGTGTTATATTTAGATATACATTACAAAATGAATCATAGTCGACTTAATGAGTCGCCCTCGAGCTGTGTGACTACGCTGATTTGCAATGCATTTCTGTGTTCTAAATCCTCCAATTCTTCTCTTATTTTCCCCCATTTTTCTTTCTTCTATTTTCCTTTTTTCTTCCCCATTCATCGCTCTCTCTCTTTCTCTCTCTCTCTCTCTCTGTGTTTCTTCCTGTCTTCATTGCTCAGGTGATTCACGTCACAGGCAGACTGAGGATAAGGATGGCTCTGACCCATGGTCGGTCTGTGCCCAATCAGATCATTGGCATGGTGGTGGTGGCACATGCCCTGCCCCCTCCCACCATCAACGAGGTGCGCATCGACTGCCAGATGTTTGTGACACGGGTCAACATGGACCTCAACATCATCTACTGTGAAAACAGGTAAAGTGGAGGCACGTTTAGAATGCTCAGAGTACTGTTTCGTGTTTTACTGTATTAAGGCCAGGATGTATGGTATGAAGTGAAATCCTGGTCCAGTCCCATGTTTCACGAAAGTGTCATTGAACAACCAGCATGATAACTAAGACACTATATCTAAAAGAGAGAGTGAGAGTTAGAGCGAGAGAGAGAGAGAGAGAGAGAGAGAGAGAGTGAGAGCGAGAGAGAGAGAGAGGTCTCACTATCATTTAACGATGGTTGTTCTTCTCTTCAACAATGCTTTTGGGAAACACAGCCCTTATCTGCAGGCAGGACAGAGGGTCCATCCTCACAGTATCACTTCCTGCTGGGTGAAATTAAGATGAATGTCTGGGTACTTTAAGCACATATACGGGAGGTTTTATTTAAATGTAACGCTTAAATCTGCAACTTCAACTCCTTTGACTTTAGTTTTACTTCAATTGCCATAACCCAGCCTTTCAGTGGAAATGTGCTGCTTTATTTCATCCTGGAGCTGCATATAGATTGCTGCACATTACACATGTGTTTCCATCAGGAAACTTCATTATATTTAATAAACTGATGGATATTTTGTTGGCTCTCTGTGTTTCGGTGGATATAAAAATCCGGTTTGCGAGTAAAACTGGGGGGCATTTTACCAATAAAATTCATAAATGTATAAAAAGGTATATTTGTTTTACTTAAGATTATGCCTTGTGTTATGCCTCAGAGCAATGATCATTTTCTATGGGAAACAAAAGTCCTTTTTTTTTTTTTTTTAAATGGAGATGGAACAGGTTCTGCACAGTATTGTGTAATTGGAGCCATATGATTGGATGTCTCCAAGAACTGTCTCAAGCCTGAAGATTGGAAAAGACATCACACTGGATGAACAAAGTAGTCTGTGAAAATATTCTGAAGTAATAGACAGTTTAGGCGTTAACCATCAAGCCGCGGGAATCTGGACGAGAGTTCAGCAGAACCATTACCCCACACTGTCTATGCATCTGAGTGTGTTATCAGTGCTTTCATTAGCTTCACACCTCAGTGTGTCCGGTAAAAGTGTCTCCGCACTCTCGAACAGAGGAGAATTGAAACGACTTCACTCTGCGCACACAGCCCAGATGCTGAAAATCTCCTTTTCTTTTCCTGTTCAGAGTTAGCGACTACATGGACCTGACGGCAGTGGACATCGTGGGGAAGAGATGCTACCACTTCATCCACGCGGAGGACGTGGAGGGCATCCGGCAGTGCCATCTGGACTGTGAGTATCCCAGGCCACGTGCTAACGCGCTAACACACCGGCCAGGCCCCCAGGCTGCTGCCGACACACTGCGAGAGGCAGGGAGAAAGACATAATGGTCTACATCACACAGAGCAAGCGGTCGGATTCTCTGTTTCATTTCCCCTCACAAGCGGAATAGTTTGCTAATAGGCTGGCGGTGTTAACGAGCCGCCGTGTAATTATGTGCCACCAGAAGGAAATTGGTAACGCCAAGCAGAAAAAACAGGTATCAAGTCATCATCTGGTGTTCAGCATTACACTGTCAGTTCCTGCAAGAAAGTGAGAACTCCGTAAACATGTGTCAAAAAGTATAATTAAGAACATGTGGAATGAGTCTATTGAGGGCAGGCTTACAAATGCACTCTTGGTCTCTAAGAACCCTTGAGAATTAATTGCATGTTGGAAATTCCTCTAGAAATAGGATTTTTTTTTTCACACCAAGGAATGTTATTCTTTTGAAGGATTTGAAGGTCCTGCATAATCCAATTGGTTCAGTGTTGGAACATAATGAGGAAGACGAGACCTCTTCTTCAACAGGCTGTTAACATACTCAGCTTTGCACCTAAGCTAGCACTCCTCGTGGGCCTAAGTGTGCCTAAATTTACGCGAGTTCCTGGCAGTCATCTCCACTGATTGATTTCAATGACGATGACACCTCACCGGCCCTGAGTGTTCTCAGCCCAATCTGCACTCTCTCACACACACACACACACACACACACACACACACACACACACACACACACACACACACACACCAATCACTGCCACCTTGGGTTTGAGCTCCTTGCATGAAAGAAAAAAGGATAGACAGATCCAGAGAGAGAAAGGAGGGAGGGGGAGAGAGAGCAGAAGTGCAGCAAGAGCACAGGCTGTTCTATTACAAAGTTATTATAATGGGTGTCAGCGTGGCACTTCAGCGTAATGGTGTGCCGATGTGACAGCTCCCATAATCCCAGAGAATGGCCTCTCCACGAGCGGCCGCCGCCGCCGACAAGAGCCCTCGCCCGCCCGCTCCCCGGGATGGCCACCAAGTGTCAAAATAAAGGCCTGGGATACGAATCAGCTCCCCGAGACGGAGTAATGGCACTTACAGTGGGGCTGGAGAAACCCCACTAGCCGCAAGAGATAACACGTCTGAAGAGTTGCCTCGTGTTTTCTCTCAGCCGAGTGGCGCTTTGCTTTTCTTTTTCTTTTTTTATTATATTTTAAGAGATCACATCCAATTGGACATTAATCCTGATTTCTCTCCCCCTTTTGGACTCTGCGGTGTTCATCTTTGCAGGAGGCCTTTTGGAAAGCTTGTTTGAGTGCACATCAGTGGCATCAACAGCAGGAGGTTCGCGCTGATCGTTGAGAGGCTGTGTGAATGCTATTTCAGTATCTTAAATCATTGGCCCACTACACAAACTCCTCTCTCTCTCTCTCTCTCTCTCTCTCTCTCTCTCTCTCTCTCTCTCTCTCTCGCTCTCTCTGTCTTAACTCTTGACATTGAATGGCCAGGGCTGGAGGTGGCGGTGGTGTTGAGAGCGCAGCGTGGCGTTACGAGCGCTTAAATAGGAAAAACACCAAGCTGAGCAGCATCCAGGCAGCCGGAGCCATTATTTAAGCGTCGACCAGGCACGCTCGAAGCCTCACGCCTCGCTCACTCAGCGGCCGCCTGCGCAGCGTATAAATTCACCCACTTTATTAGGTGTTTGCAACGGGGAGGACGAGTGTCCTTGGAGCAGCATTGGGGAATTTGGAGCTGTCTGATTAGATATTGGGAGTTCAACTGAATTAGAGCGCAATTACGGTGGCATCGGACTGTCCCTTTTGCCTTAAAAAGCCAGCAGATTGGCTCCATTAGGCCTTGATTTGAAGCCCGGCACGGAGAGAGCACTGAGAGGAGCCATGGATTGCATTGATAAGAGTGGTGGGGAGGGGAGGAGAGTAAGGGAGGAGAGGAGGGGAGGAGAAAGAGAAGGAGGGAGAGTGGGAGTGAGCCAAGCAATGTACTCAATATTGCAAATGCAGCAGCTACCCCTGGCTGTGTGAGCATCTATTACACCTTACTAATGTTGTAATCGGCTGAAATGACCTGTAATGGGGGACTGTTGAGCCATGTGTTTATGGAGAAAGGGGGGCCATTGCTGTGCTATCGATTTAATGTTGTGTGGCTGCAGGTGAAACTTTGAACGGAAGCTAAAGTAGAGAGGCAAATGAGAAGATAAGTATTATAGCCTCACATTGTTGCCCCAGCCCCCCCTGCAGAAGAGAGCTGATTCAGTCGCTCATTGGTTCTAGCTGACTGGAAGGCTGCAGAGGCGTAATCGTCTCTAAAGGGCATTCTGCACCACCACACATGCTCATCTCACTTCCACGAGGACGTCATGTGGTGTGGTGACAATATTAGGGCGGACGCCAACTACTGCACTGTGTTTTGATGCCTTTTTGCTGTATGTTTATTATGAACGGTAGTGTATGGTGGCCCAGAGATTCACCACACTCTGCCTCAAGCGTTTCATTTTACATGAACATAGTGACTGCACCTAGTCTGGAAAGTCTGGAAAGTCTGTATGCTAGCAATGCATTAAAAACAGTTACATATTGTGGTTTAAAAAAAAAAATGATGACATTAACTGTAGGTATGATTAAAGTCAGAAGTCAGTGACCATGTCGCGTAAAAAAAATGATATTAGCTTAAGATACAGCAGAAGTCGGAAGTCAATTTCCACATTGTGGTAAAAAATGACATTAGCTTTAGATACAGTGAGAGTCAGAGGTTCACTGTCTCTTCACTCAATCTAATAGTGTGCGGCGCGGCTGTGTAATAAGGCTGTATGGCTCCCTGTCAGACCCCGGTGCGAGGCCCCCACAGCTCCCTCCCGGATCCCAGCACGGGCTTTCAGCCAGGCCTCGGCAGGACTGATTGCCAATCAAGTGCTGACAATGGCCACCAGGAGCAGGGCACGGGGGGGCATGGAATCACTTAGACTAAAGGAAATGAGAGAGACGGCCCAACACGCTGCTGTCTCTCCTGACACCGGGGGGCAGCGGCGAGTCGGAGAGTGATGGCGAGGTGACCCAAACACACATTCTCTCTCTCTCTTGCTCGCTACCTCTCTCTCTCTCTCTCTCTCTCTCTCTCTCTCTCTCTCTCTCTCTCTCTCCCCCACTCTCATACACACACACACACACACACACACACTATCCAGCCGCAGGGATGGTCGGAGGGAGATGGACACTAGCTTACTCCAGGCCCACCCCTCACCTCTATCTGTGACGAGGTGAACCTCATGACCATATCCCTCTCTTACATTAAGTGCCGCTTTTTCAAGAGGGTTAAACTGAATGTGTGGTCCGAACTGTGTTTATTTTTTTCTTAAATGGAGAGCCAGAAGAGCTCTATTCAGGAAGTAAATGGGCTGGTGTTGCTGCAGGGTTGCCATGCTCTGCTTCCAGTGCCTTTCTCTCAGCTGATGAAGCATAGCCTTAGCTTTAGCGTGCGCGCAGCAGCCCAAGGCCGGGAATTTTTATTACCGCGGGGATGAAGTACTGAAAACATTTTATCGCTCCGGATGTCTCTCTCATACCCAGAGCGATAGTTTCTAGGGGAGCTTAAGCGATGGTGGCACCTCGGTTTTATTCTGTCAGGTCCTGTCTTCACCAAGGACGTTTCCCTGTGTGTGGGGCCCTCTCTGTGCGACGCTGCACTGACTCACTGTATGTGGAGCTCACAGGTCTCCAGGTCTCTTCCACTGGGGGTTGGAGCCTTGAATGATCATCAGCCCTCTGGCAGTGGAAGTTTTATATCACACCGATGTGTATAATTCATACTTCTGTATTATTACACAGAAGATACATTTATTTATACACGTCTTTAGTAATTGACTTTGTTCAGTGCAGCCACATCTAACATGTGCATGCATACTTTCCAGTTCCAAGTACCTGGCCTCAGTGTTGTCAAATCATGTTCTCATACATAATGAATACACTGGAGGCATTATTGGGCAAACTAGGCAGTAGCGTAGGGTACAAATTGTTGCAGTTGGTTGGGGGGCAGATAGATATGTAACAGACAGACACCCCCATACCCCACTTCACGGCATCATGTTTGCCACTTCACACGGGTTAACACTGTGTCATAATGCTATGTAATGTGTATACTACCAACACTGCCTGGCCCTGTGTTAATATTCCTCAGTGATGGCCCTGTCACGTAACAGTGAACCAATCCTCATCACACACCGAATGTCCACATAATCCAACTAGGCACCTTTACCTGTGTGTGTGTGTGTGTGTGTGTGTGTGTGTGTGTGTGTGTGTGTGTGTGTGTGTGTGTGTGTGTGTGTGTGTGCATGTGCATGTGCCTGTTTCTGTGTATGTATGAATGACCGCATTAATTGCATAGCACTGAATCAAACCAGGACTGTAAAATGGTTGGCGAGCAAGTTAGAGTTTATTTCTCCCTCCGTCTCTCTCTCTCTCTCTCTCTCTCTCTCTCTCTCTCTCTCTCTCTCTCTCTCTCTCTCTCTCTCTCTCTCTCTCTCTTCTCTCTTTCTTTCTCTCTTTCTTTCTCCTGTCTTCAGTCAGTGCTGAGAGGCGGGAAAAGATGGCTCACAGTAGAGCCGAGAAACCTCAGGAGAGCCTCCACTCGCCCGCAGGCATACTCCAAGAGCCCGTCTCCACAGAGCAGTTCAGACTGGCTTTAATGAAAAACTCACCTCGCCGCTTACTGTGCTTAAAGACAGATTCACTTCACTTCAGCACTCTGCAGAGAGGGAGAGAGAGAGGGAGATGGAGAGAGAGAGAGAGAGAAAAAAAAAAAAGAGATGGGAAAAGAAATACAGCCGTTGAAATGTGTCAGTCCTCTGAAGATTGCAAATCAAATATGTCATCCGGCTTATTCAAGGGATCTTAATGTGTTTGCATAGAATTTCCTCGAGAGCCCAGAAGAAAGTTTTGCCTGCTGAAGAGCAGGCCCTTGATTGCGCCTCATGACGATCATGTTAAATAAAAAAGTCTTCAGTTTGTAATGCACTGTGGCTTTAAGAGGTTATTGATAACAAATATGTCAAAATGGACTCCACCAGCTGCTGTATACATGCAGCAAACCGATACACATTCATATCATGATATGAATATACAAGTTCACACAAGTAACATGCTATAATCACTGGCATTGCATGCACTGTTATGTGATACCTATTGAACCAAATGATGTTGTAAATGCTATTTTTGGAAGGATAGTCGTGTCGAGTTTCCAGTAGTAGTTCATCTTTGTCTTCAGATTGACTGCCAGGGTTTTAAATGAGGCTTTATTTAGAAAGTATGGCCTTGCAAGGTGGAGGGTTTATGCTTGGTCGGAGTAAGAATTCGATGTGGCTTACCGCAAGGTAAACTCAAAAAGGTTACAAGTCGCCTCACCTTCATGAAGCCTCTATCTACACACACACAAACACAACCTTTGCCTCAAAGAGTTTTGATTCTCTTAGTAAAACTCCTGAAACGTAAGCACTGGAGCGCTCGTCCAAACACTCCAGCAGTGGCTGTGTTTCAGGCCCGCGCTGGTGTTCTTTGAAGGCCATTTATAACACAGCTCACTGGACCTCAGCAGGTCGGTGGAGAGGGAGAACCACTCTCCTCCAACTCAATACTCTCTCCTTTCATCTCTCTCTCTCTCTCTCTCTCTCTCTCTCTCAGTCAGCCTCCCACCCCCTCTCATTCTCTGTCTCTTTCCTGCTCACTCTCTCTTTCCTTCTCTTTCCTTCTCTCTCTCTCTCGCTTGCCTTTACGATAATATCCCGATGGACTGCAAGGACTTTTCAATAAAGCAATTTCACGGGCGTAAATTACTTACTTTTTTATATGACGTTGACACCCCGCCACACACAACTACCCACCAACCCCCACACCCCACCTCCTCTTCTCTTGACTGTCACCAAACGGGGGCACTTTGGGTAAAGGGTATCTGGAAGGTAGGCGCCATTATGGAAGGGATCCAAGTGATTAAAACAAACTGAAGGACGGGGGTGGGGGGGGGGGGGGGGGGGGGGTGGAGAGGTTGGGCGTGCGTCAGTGAGGGAAGCCATGCTCCAGGCTTGCCTGCGGCTGCTTTACCCAATGCCAGATTAAAGGGGCCGTATTCCTTTTTAAGCCCTGGCAGGGGAAAAAAAACACATGCACACACACACACACACACACACACACACATATGCACGCGTGCGCGCACATACACCACACACTCAACTTCAGCAGCTGAATGCTGAACTGTGATAGCATGAGGAAGAGACACAAAGAGAGTATAGTTACAGGGAAATTGAGAAACAAGGAGGGTAGAAGAGAGAGAGAGAATGACTGGAAGATAGACAGGCGGAAAGACGAGGGAGAGTGAGAATGCGTGAATGAGAGACAGACAGGAAAGACAAAAGAGAGAGAAAGCCTGGACCGAATGCGAGACCTAGAGCGGGGGGAAACATTAACACTTCATTAACACGAAATCAATAGTGCAAACAGGGCCCTGATTGATTAAATGGCACAGTAAGTGAGAGGGGTTAAAAAATAAGCCACACCTGCAAAGGCGTAGCATGGGGGGGGGGGGGGGGGGGGCGGTGGTGGAGGGTATTGATGGCGGTGCAGATGAGAGGCCTGTCCAACAGTGAGAAGATGGAGAGCTCTGACTTCTGGATCTATAGAGCCCGACTGAAGCAGGGAGATGAGCCAAAGGCCCACAGAACACAGGCGGAGCCAGACATCATAAAGACCACAGGGTCTCTTTCAATCGGACTGCATTCAGGCAGTGTCCAGGGAAATACATACAGATCCATTACTGATCCATGAGGCTTGTTTTCTTATCATTTCAGTGCTATTTGTGACTGTAAGTCTACATTATAGAATACAGTATATAATGTATACATAGAAGTAAATGTTATATTTCTTGGGTGCCCTTGTAATTGTGAATTCATTTTTTGTTCACTTAATGCAAGTTTAAACAACTTAAATTAATGGTTTCTTAATGTTCTTTTGACAGCAAGAGTGAATGCAAGGTCTGCTGACCACAGTGAAACAATGTGTACATACATGTTTAGATTCAGTGGTGTATGCCTATTTAGTAATATTATATTTGTTCATAAAGAAAGCAAGCAAGCAAACTACAGTCAATTATTTTAGCCCTTGGGACGTCTCCTTAAACAATGCTATTAGTCCCTAATAGTTTTAATTACTGGACTTCTTTTTCTATAAATCACACCCCTCATAGAGCTCTTTTTTATGGAAAGTGCTATTTGTAGCCGTAATTAAACTAAGAATTTGAATTTACTACCTCGTTTGGGCTCTGGCTGTTTCTGTTTTAGCACACAATGATTAATGCAGATACATATTGGTTGAGATGGCCGTTCAGCTGTTCATTTAGCCAAATTTATTGCAACCGCTGATGTGTCTTCACTCCAGTGGACCCGGACAAGGGCATTCCACAGGGGACAGGAGGGGTGGGGGGGGGTGGGCGTGAGTGGGTACGGCACAGAGGCACAGTGCCCTGCGCTGGCGTATGGTGGGCACTGCTTTCAGACCTCAGACTGCAGTGTCTCTCTCGGACAGCCAGGAGGGAGGTGGTACCTCCCCAGCTTGACATACTGGTGTTCCCAGTCTGGCTGTCTGCTCTGTGTGCTTAAGCCACAGCTTTACTTAGTCCATATATGATGCTCTGAGGTCAGACTGAGATGCAATTAAGAAGACAGGAAACCCAAACTCTCATTGTTTTCGTTAATTCACAAAGTTAGCTGCCTTTGTACATAACCTAATATAAAGAGACCAAGGCCAAATGGGCTTTTGAGTCTGGCTTGTCCCATCAGGACTACGCTTAACACCTTTTTACCAGGATTACCACATGCAGCTGATTGTCTTTCCATGCTCTTCTCTCTCTCTCTCTCATAGTGATCAACAAAGGTCAGTGTGTGACGAAGTACTACCGATGGATCCAAAAGAATGGCGGCTACATCTGGATCCAGTCCAGCGCCACCCAATCCTTCAATGCCAAGAACGCCAATGAGAAGAACATCATCTGGGTCAACTATGTGCTCAGGTGAACACTCTTGTCTGACTGAACATCAACTTGTCTTTGTCAGACCTGTGTATTGCGTGTGTTTGTTGGGCAGTTGTTGAGAAATCCTCTTCGGCTTCGAGGGAATTTAGCATTTTACAGAATGGTGGCAGGATATTGGTTTATCTCCCTCTCCCCCTAACCTCCCCCCTCCCAAGCCCTTTGCTTAATTTCCTCAACCTTTCCTGCACTGAGTAGCGGCTATGTCAGAGATCATTAGAGAGGGGATGTTCTTTTGGGAGCCAGCGGCGGATCAATCCCGGTGTGAGAAGAATGGAGAATCTGCCGTGCGCTTCATGCTGCTGCCCACAATCTCCCACAAATGATTTTCTATCGGCAGCGCAAATGACTGCCTTGTCCCCCCCCCCCCCCCCCCCCCTTGTCGTTCTTTTGTGTTGTGGTTTGTTTGCTTGTGTTTTTTTTGCCCTTGTTTGTCCTCATTTTCTCTCCTTTCCCCCCTTTTTCTTAACATGCTACAGCCTCCAGGAGTACAAAGATGTTCCCATGGATATCGCACAGCTCCCCAATCTCCCGGAGAAAGCATCCGAGTCTTCCGAGACCTCCGACTCCGAGTCTGACTTCAAGGATAACTCCGGTACCGTAAGCCCTGTTCCAGTTACACAGACAGCCCATCTATTAATGACAGTGTGCCCTTTCTTCACATCCCACAACAGCACAGCCCCATGCCATATGGGAACGCGGCATTTACCAAATACCCGCTACCGACAGCTGTGCAGGGTGCGAATTCTCTAATCGGCTCTGTGTAGAATCAACGGGTATTAGTGGCCGATGGCTGCAGGAGCTTGGTTAAGACTTTTTTCTTCTTCTCCCGGGGACACCTGAGGAGAAGGTGCCAGCGCAATGTCCGTTGATTTCGTTGGCACGCGGCCCCCGTCGTGCCACCCTGACTCAGCCAGGCCGCGTAGGGAAGAGCGTAGAGTGTGAGTGGGGGCGGTGCCAGCTGCAGCCTGGCCAGAATGAGCTGTCTCTGTGCAGCGGTAGACTGGCAGCCTGGCCGTGCCACTCCCCTGGGGCATGAGTTGCCAGCACACAAATGAAGCTGTACAATTAGTTCCTGATAAAAAAGCTCAACAGTGCACTACAGCACAGCAGTGTTCCTTCCAGGAGCACAGAGGACAGGGGGCTGGAGGGCAGTGTGTGTGTTGGGGGGGGCAGGTTCATTACAGCAGGTACTACAGAAGGATGGAGGCAGTCTAGAAATCTCAAAAATTCTCAGTAATAAAAATAAAGCTAAACATTTTTTGATGAAGGTACTTAATCTGATGTTACTTTGTCAGTGAAAATGTGTCATTAAAACCTGAATGGCAGACATTCATCACTAATTGTCCTTCTTCCTGTTTTCAGAAGACAACGAGAACTCTAAGTCGGACCGCAAGGGCAACCGGTCGTCGGAGAACAGCGAGGACCCAGGGCCCGACAGCAAGAAGCAGCCGCGGCAGCCATCGCAGGAGCAGGAGATGCGGCGCCAGGAGGAAGGCGATAGCTCCAGCAACCCAGAGAGCCAGGACAGCGAGGACAGCATGGAGCCATCCGACTGTGAGACCGAGACCAAGGAGGGCCGCCTGGGCCGCCTCGGGGGGCTCCATATCAAGGTGGAGCACTACGGCGACGCAGAGGCCCTGGAGCTGCACGACTCCAACTCCTCGTCGTCTGAGGAGGAGGAGGAGGATGATGAGGATGACGATGACGTGGAAGAGGACGATGATGATCATGGGGGGCTCAGCCCGAAGGATTGTGGGATGGGCGTGACGGAGCTGGCCCCGGCTGCCAGCAAACACCAGAAGCGCAAGAAGAGGCGGAAAAAGCAAAAGTGGAACGGCGGCAACAGGAGGCAACGCCTGCGGCTCACCTCCGACGACCCCCCCAGCCCCCCCGCCGTGGACCCCAGCGTGCTGGGCGAGCAGCCACCGCTCCTGCCTCTGCCGTCGCCCGCCAGTGCCTCGGTGCTGAAGATCAAGACAGAGATGTCGGAGCCCATCAACTTCGACAATGACAGCAGCATCTGGAACTTCCCGCCCAACCGCGAGATCTCACGGAACGAGTTGCCCTACAGCATGACCAAGCACCCCGCCCCCGGCACCGAGCCCTTCCCATCCCCGCAGGGGTCCTCAGGGCTCCAGGTGACCATCCCCGACTCGGTCCTCACCCCTCCCGGGACAGACGGTGGTGGAGGCGGTGGCGCTAGGAAAGCGGGCTTCAACAGCAACGGCAACAACGCCGGCACTCCCAACTCCACCTCAAGCGTCGGATCCAACTTGGCCCCGCTGTCAAGTTCCTCCTCCTCCGACCCGCTCTCCCCGCCCCTGTCGGCATCTCCGCGGGACAAGCAGCAGGGCGGCACGCCCACCACCTCCTCCTCCTCCTCCTCAGGCGGCGGTGCTGGCAGCGGCTCTCTGCTCTACAGCGGCGACCTGGAGGCCCTGCAGCGGCTGCAGGCCGGCAACATGGTCCTGCCGCTGGTGCACCGCGTCACGGCCACCAGTCCCACGGCGTCCACCCCCCGCGTCTACACCACGGGCACCATTCGCTACGCCCCAGCCGACGTCACGCTGGCCATGCAGGGCGCCAACCTGCTGGCACCCAACACGCACGCCATGAACTTCGTGGACGTCAACAGCCCTGGCTTCACCATCGACCCCAAGACGCCCATGGAGATGCTGTATCACCACGTGCATCGGCTCAATATGGCGGGCCCGTTCGGCGGCGCCGTCACCGGGGCCAGCCTCACGCAGATGCCCTCCGCCAACGTCTTCACCACAGCCGAGGGCCTCTTCTCCACCCTCCCCTTCCCAGTCTACAGCAACGGCATCCACGCCTCGCAGACTCTCGACCGCAAGGAGGACTGAAGCCCACCCCCCCGAGACCACGTTACTGTGTTAACGACTGTGTTACTAGACTCTTTTGAGAGAGAGAAAAAAAACGAACAAAAAATAAAAGACGCAAAACTGTGTTTTCAAGTCGAAGACTGTGAGTAATGTAAAAGGACATTTGAAATAATTCTAGCACTTTGAATTTCGAGCAATTGCGCTTGTTGAATTGAAATGTATGGTCCCCCTCCACCCTCTCCCTCCCCTTTCTCCTCCTCACTTCCCCACATCTTTTTTCTATCTTTCTATCTCCCATCTTTTCTCTCTTTCTAGATCTTCTCTTTCTATCTCTTTCTTACCTCCCTGCTGTCTAGGTGTCAGTGACATTTTTCTCTGAATGGACTAAACTGACGATTCCTTTTTGTCTCCAGAGAACTCACACCACTGGGGTTAAGGACTTCTCTGGAGGCAGAATGAGGTGTACTTTTCATTTGAGTCGATTGTGTTGCATCTCTTTTCGGATGCCTTGTATATTTAAAGGTGACTGAAGTGGATGTCAGCAGAAAAAAAAAAACGAGAAACTGTGATTGTTTCAAAACCATATCTTGATGTGATCAAGGTTGATGATGACAAAAAGGATGTTGCCCTATTTGACCTAGTTGAAGGGGTTCATGATTCTTTCTAAATGAGGGAATTAGTATTTTAGAAATTAATGTTTTGTTTTCCTTTTTTTATAGTTCAGATTTTGCAAATCATACATTTACTAAAATCAAGCAATTTCAGCCGGGTATTGACCTGTGAATAGAATGTTACTGGGACAACAATTACAACAAAAAATGGAACAGTTCGGTGCATGATATGGTATCTCCCACTTCCATTTTCTCCTTTGCAGATCCATGGTGCTACCATCCAATGACCCCTCACTCAGTTGACCGGTGTAGGCACTGTTCCAGGGCTAGAGATGTACGATGGTTCTCCAAGATTTTTCTAGAACAGTCCGAACCTCTTGACCCCAATATTTTGTTTTCAATCACTACTACCTACCCAAACATCCATCTCATACCCATTCCTAGTCCACTGTCGGCTGAGCTCAATGGAATTGGGCGCTAAAAAAAGACAAAAAGGAGCAGGTTGGGTTTTTGTTGTTGATTTTTTTTAAACGTTTGAAGCGACTCACTTACTCTCTCAGTCTAGCTGAGACTAAAGACTTGAAAATGAATGTTAAATATAAAACAGGCTCCCTACCCCCCCCTTCTCTCTTGAAGATTTTTTTCTTTTTCCCTTTCATTAAAACTCTCCCTTTGTTGTCTAAAGCCCAGCATCTCTGCCGACCATCTCCCCACCTAGCGGTTTCCTTCCACTGTACACTCAGACTCTGAAATCACATATCAAGGATGTTGATACAAGGACATGCATTTCAGTCGGAAATGTACAAAATTTGTTTTTGGGAAAAAATATCACATTCCTGATTTTTTTCCCCACCGTTGCCAAACAATATATGATTTCTTTTCACAGATTGGTGTTAAAACACTGTGATTTTTGTCGTTTAAGAAAAAAAAAGAAAATGATAGTAATAAAATTGAAAAATACTGTCACTTCATCCTTTGGCAGCCCTCCATCCAGTCATCTATTACCAAGCGTGAAATCCGTAAACGTGTACAATGTGTAAGTGTCACTGGCTGTCAGTTTCCATAGCGATTTCAGTGTGTGTTACTATATGCAGTATATACCGAGCTGATGTAGCTGTTTCGTCCTTTGTCTTCTCTGTGCTTTCTCTAGTCCGGGGTTGGCCACGGGGTGGGGGGGGCTGCAGTGGTCCCCCCTCCCTCTCCATTCCCCTCTGCAGTCTTAGTGAACCAGTTGAGGTTAGTGGATTTTGTGTGGTGGCCTTCCCAAATGTAGTGTCACCTTTTTTGCTGCTTTCCTTTCGTCTGTACTCCCTTTTTTCTGTTTCCTGCTATTGCTTTGCTGTCGTGTAGTCTTACAGACCTCTCTTTCTCTCGGAGAAAAAAGACTCTTAACTAGCTCAAAGGTTTATGGAGCCATTTTTTGCCACTGAGGAATTCTGGGATTGCAGTTTCCAGCTTGCATTTACTCTATGAAAATTACGACAAAAAAAAAAGTAGCATATAGATTTAACGACTAGACTGGAACCATACAAGCCTCAGTTGCGAACACATTCCCAGAGTCCCTTGTGCTTCTTGTATGCATTGGGTGTATTTCATTGGTTTCCACCAAACCTGTTGACTTCAAGGACCTTGCAACTCACAGGAATTAATAAAAAAAATGTTCATGGTAGTATTTCAGGACAATAAACAATTTTAAAGATTTCTAAAGAGATAAAAAAAAAATATTTCGCACTATAAATCTATTTTTATAGGTGTTTTGGAATTGCATGTTTACTAAGTTCACTGTTTTGGTTTACTTGATTTTGTTCGGTCCAGCAGCTTTGTCGAAGTTAAGTGTTTTTTAGTCTGTTCAGCAAAGGGAGGGGTTCCTTCGTCTTTTTAACCGAATCAGGCTTTGCTCATCAGGAATAAAAAAAATGTCTGTGGTTTGTTTCTGTAAAGATGTTGCTGTTAACTCAAACCCAGGTCGTGAAATAAATGTTTTTAGACAAAAAAAAAGTGAAAAAAAATGACAGGGTGGATTGTTACCTTACAGAGCGGTTGCAGGAGAGCTTTGGTGTCCAGCAGACGAGAACGGAAAAGGGATCCTAGCGTTCAGCATTTTCTACGTAGCAAAGCAATGATGGGGTTTGGGAGACGAGAGAGGGGCAGCTCCGGAAACAGACACAGTGGACCAGGAAATACACCCATATGTTACAAACAGAGCAGCTGGACAAGCTGCTTCAATGTTTTTCTGTGTTGTGTCAAAAATGATTGCTGGTGATTTAATCTTAAACTAATCTCAGCTGCTGTCAGATAAATAGTGTTTAAAAATGACAATATGAAAAATCACTTCATTACCTGTGACAAACTGTGTCTGTGTTTTTAACTATTTCTTGTACAATTATACAGATTCTTTTATGAGGAACTTGGTGCCAAGTAGGAAAAAAAACTATGGGAGAAAAGGGGTTTCTCTTAGTCTCAATGTTAACAGTGTTATAAATTCTAAAAAGCGAACAAATTAAAATATTAAAAAAGAGAAAAAAAACTATGGTACATTTTTATTTTATTTTTTTTGTTTGTTTTGTTTTTGTTTTCAGAGGAAAACATGAACTAACTTAAGCTAACTTTGAGTGCCTGGCTTATTTTTTGAGAAACATCTTTTTTTGTTTTTTTCGTTTGTTTTTCATTGACCATGAATAATGCTGCAACTCAGAATTGTACATACTTCATTTTACAACAGGGTTCTTTTATACTTTTGTAGGTTTTCATTCAGTTTCAAAAGAAACATGTCATACATGGTTGTCTTTCTGTAACACGGTTTTTTTACCATCTTACAGGTGCCATATTCATAATAAACTTCTCTTGGATTTGTCAAACTGGCATCCTTTCTTTGGCATTTAACCATCCCAGGCAAACGCCACACACTTCAGTGACTGGCTAGATTTTCCTTCTTTCTTTCTTTCTTCCCTTTTGCTTTCCCTCTTGTCTTGTTTCATTCTTTTCCTTCAGCCTTCGATTTATATATTTTTTTTTACAAGAGGAACTGTGCTATTCCTTACTATTCTGTATCCGAAGCACTGTTGGTTTCTTTTTCTTTTTCTTCTGTGGTGGGGCAAACATTGAGAGTTATCCTCTCTTTCAGGTCCAGTCTGATCACTATGGGTAGACAGAGGGGGGGGAGTCTGTGACTGGCCTAAGTGACGGCTCTCCTCCAGTCTCTGTTGGTTGAGGCACACCAATGTCAGTCTGGGTGACCACTGGCCCCCTTGGCTCCTACAGGTGGAGGGGGGGTCATTGTGACCGAGTGGGGGGAGCACTTCTGCGAGGGCCGCACGGGTATCTCTAATGCTACACCATATCTCTTGATAATACCTCTTGACCATACCTCTTGATCTTAGCTAGACTTTTTTCACTGACATTGTGCAAATCCGCCATGCATACCATACTGATTCCACTGTAACTCTTGCGGCAAAGCTAAATAAATGGGGAGAAAGAAAATGTACCATTTTAATAGTGTTTTGTTTTAAATATTTCATGTCTGACTGTAGGCTGCATTTAAAATACATACTCACACATATGAAGTCTATACATATTTTACAGGTGAATTATTTTATCTTACGATTTTTCCATTGGTTGCTTTGAAAAGCTGATTCCTGCCCAGCGCAGTACTTCTCCTTATCTTTGAACAGTGGATTGTGTCTTTGTTCAAAGGTGTACCGCCTTAACACCCAATCTTCTTGCACTTTTTTTTTCTTCTTCTTCTTCTTCTCCCCTGTCAAATTCAGTGCAGCCATCTCTCGTTCCATCCTTTCCCCTGACTCGAAGCGGGAGTGGGAGGTCACCGCCAGAGCCCGGCCAGGAAAATTCAACCAACTTTAAATATTTTACGCAATTTCAAATGAAGCTCATGAATGATAGATCATAGGATAGAGGAGGAGGGAGAGCGAGAGGGGGAAAAAAACACACTCCAACCTGAAGCCCCTCTAATGACCTCCAGCTGTCCATCTTCAGCTCTATGTCCATATTTGGAAGGCGAGAGAGGTGTTTATGGTCCACCACAAGGCAGATTCATTAGGTCAACTCTGTTTCACTCTCACCTGGGTCCTTACTTGAGCCATCATGTGAATACATGAGCACCTGGAGATTTCTTCAAAAACATTTAAAAATGCTTCATGCACACTTGTGAAATCAGTAATGTCTAGTAGCCCGTATGCTGTGAGTTTATATATTTTGTACATTTTCTGTCGATACATGCCAGTTCCCTATGGCATTTAAAATACACTACATTTATGTCAGCACTTTGTTATTTCATGGGATTACATAACACAAAAACAATGAAATTACCTTAAAAGTGCAGGTTACAATTTTTGTTGCCAAAAAATAAAAACACTTGAGAAAAATTACCAAGTAATTCTGAAGGAATACTGAATATAATGTCCTCCTGTGTTCAGTCCGTATATTTTTTGTATTATTTGTTTCATCTGTTAATATTTCCCATGGCCTGAAAAATGCATGCAATATAAAATATACATAATAGACACTAGCTGCATAGAATTCACATGAATACTGGTGAACTCTGCTTCTCAGTCAGGTGTTTCAGGTAAATCCTCAGTGTAGAGGCCTTTCATGTTTTGCAACAAAAACTGAAATCTGTGGCTTAACAAAAATACAAAACACACAAAATAATCTCTTTTAACTTCCATCTACATGCCTCACACTTTCACGCGCATCACCTTCAAGGTTCCAATAAAGTACTTGCGCATTCAGAAACATTTTATAACATTCAGAAAACCTTGTCACCTACAAACTGAGACACTTCTGAAAGTCAAGATCTTCTCAGAACTCCTGGATGAAATACCAGAATTTTGCAGAGAGAGAGAGTGACATCTAGTGTAGTAGTTTGGAACTCACAACCAAATACTATCCCTTTCCGTTTCAACGCACTAGGTCTTCCTTTTACTAGAAAACCTGATTTCAATTATGATTAATTTATTTTATTTCAATAATTGTATTACATTTAATAAAACCAATGTATTACACTTACATTTCTTGCAAAATATGACAAACATTCTCAATACAACTCTACATTTCTGCAGTATCACCTGTATTAAAAATAGACATTTCTAAAAACCTCTTAACTGCCATTAGTTTTATCCTTTATGTCTAAATAGCCTGGAGTGTGTGTTTTTTGTATGCAAGCGTGTTTTAATTTTTAGTTTAATTATCGGTATTATGCTATTTAAACTAAAACACAATGACACATACAGTATATATGCAAGAAAAAAACTCTATCTTTATTTCAATCCACACCACACAAGCGGTCACGAATCCAAACAAACATGGCCACCCACAGGGCCCCAGTCCACACTAACATGGCATTGCTTACCCGCATGCAAGCCGACCCCTGAAATCTCAGTGCATTATATGAACCATGGCTGTCAGCGGTTAAGAGGCATACACAGACTGTGAACAAGATCAGTGTTGGTTATGACAGCACCTTCACATCAGCCTACACAGCGGAGGATAAGAGATAACATCATTACGCGTGTCTAACCCCTACGCAGACAAATCTTGGCAACGAAGTAAACCGTAAACAAAGCGGTCACATAAATCTTTGAATCAATAAACCAGTGATTGATCAATAATATTCACGGTCTGCACTACTAGTCAATGGGGAGAAAGCAACACAACAAAATCAAATAGGCAATGTCGGTAGTAATCTTTTCAAACTGTAACATGTCTCATTCTGACACTATGATTTTTCAGAAGTGATTTGATTAACAAATTAGCAGTGCTTATACCACAGGCACAGCTCATATGGAACGAGATAATCAAGACAAGCATTCATTGCAAAACATCTGTGTGTGTGTGTATTTCATTTAAAATAATATGTTATTTAGTTTCTCCTTAAAAATGGTCTATTTTATCAGGAAAGACTTTATGTACTTTGTGTAAGGCCTTCATAAATAAATCTTACATTACAGGAACATTTTTAGGACTAGTTTTAAGTGGGGTGCACCATTTGTCATTCAGACTGAATTCTCATCAGCTCTGTGTTTTCAGAGCTTGAGTCTCCTGTTCTCCTAACAGGTCAACATAAAGCGAAACGTACAGTTTCAATTTGTGAATCCCAGTAGACGTCGCTGTCTAGCGTCAAATTGAAAAGAATGGCACACTGATACATACAAGACAAAACCAGTGCCAGTCCACATTATTACGCATTAATGACAAAAAAACTGATACCCTGTCTGAGAATAAATGTGTAATGGGCCAAACAGTAGAAATGTACAAGTGCAACTTCCAGAAAGTTCCTGCAAACTAAATCATTGATTCCTTCCTGTCTTCCCCCTTGCTGTCTAATGATAAAGGAGGGGGGGGGGGGGGGGTGTACCATGAGGGTGCGGCTGGGGGCCAAGTGCAGAGAGCGGGGCAGACTCGGATCAGGGGGAGAGGGAGAATACTGAGGAGACCCTCACTGACTTCCACTGCTTCCTGATCCGGAGCAGCAGTACATGCACTCACTTCAGCCAACGCTGGCGTCTGCGGATCACGGCGTGTTGCCCTCCTGCGCCGAGGAGCCTGGAAGAGGTTTTCATCAGGTCAGTACAAGAAGATTCAACGCACATCAGGACCAAGAGTCGTCCCAGTAAAGGAATAAAATACAGTTGACAAAAGCTAGGAGAATAAAAAGGACACCAAGGGAACAGGATAAAGTATGATAAAAAAAATATTGCAGCTACATTTTTGGCATTACTGCAAACCATTAACATACTGGGATATTTATTCAAGTATTATCAGAATACTTATTTCTGCATTTGGTATTTGTATATGGATACTACAGTCGTGGCCAAAAGTTTTGAGAATGAAACAAATATGCATTTTCACACAAATATGCATTTTCTGCTTCAGTGTCTTTAGATATTTTTGTCAGATGTTACTATGGAAGACTGAAGTATAATTGAAGTATAAGTATAAACTCCAAGCATTGACTATGCAAGAATGGGCCGCCATCAGTCAGGATGTGGCCCAGAAGTTAATTGACAGCATGCCAGGGCGGATTGCAGAGGTCTTGAAAAAGAAGGGTCAAAACTGCACATATTGACTTTTTGCATTAACTTCATGTAATTGCCAATAAAAGCCTTTGACACTTATTAAATGTTTGTAATTATACTTCAGTCTTCCATAGTAACATCTGACAAAAATGTCTAAAGACACTGAAGCAGCAAACTTTGTGAAAATGTAAATTTGTGTCATTCTCAAAACTTTTGGCCACGACTGTACATTCACAATTTGATCAAAGTCACTCAGTCATACCAGTTAAATCTCTGAATCTTCTCTTTGCTGCAGCCCTTTCTTCCGAGTCAAAATACCACACAGTGATGGCATACCTGTAAAAGAAAACATTCACGTTTGACCATACACTCTATTTTCATATACCAATGTTTACCAGCACTGATCCAAATGGGTCATGACAGATGGACAAATTATTTGGTGTGATTATTTTGAAAATGTACTGATGATATATAGACTACTGCTGAGGGAAACCTTAAATATATTACCGGTTTCATGCCTTTAGGCCCAAACATGGCTATGCTTCATTAATATCAATTTCAATGTTGAATGTGTCTCTGCTAGTATATCCAGGTTATACTGCGTTATATCTATTCATGTGTTGTATTTGGACGCATCATAGTTCTAACCACTTTCTTAATAAGCCATCCTCATCATCTGTACCTTCATGAAACCAAGGCAATGAAAGTGTTCACATAGTGTGTGAGGAGGGCAGACACCCAGTGGTGACTTAAAAATGGATGCTATACGCAATGACATCAAAGTGACACTAAGGGGCAGTATAGATACATAGGACAACCCCAAATGTGGAACAGGTTGCTATATGCAATGCCACCAAAGTTTCACTAGGGGGCAGTGTCTAGACGAATAACAACACCAAATGTGGAACAGGTTGAAAACTGAAAGTTATCGCTTTGATTTGAGTTAACTTTTCATGGTATTCTTGCACGGGTACAGTATAAATAAAGTATAATAAAAAAAACCATACAATAATGTTTTCATAAAAAAGTAGAGCTTTGTGGCTCCATGAAAATATTTCTCCAGTTTGCAATATCTATAGCCTACTGCATACGTCTAGTCCAAACTGAGAGACGGGGTGTAATATAGAATCAGGTTATTAATAGCAATGGCCTTATCTATCATGACACTTGTCACTTCCCTTTTAATATAGGCTACATTTACCCGAGGCTCTACTGCTCTAATATGACACCCAGTTAGCTAATCATTTCATTGCATTCATGTGTATATTATGGGTGCCAATGCGAACACTGACGAAAAACACACCATCTTTTGACAAATTACCTACCACTCACCCATATTATCATCGCAACCTTCTAAATTGGCAGTCTGAGCCACATTGTTTGTTTCCCATTTACAGAGCCCGAACTGTGTATGAACATTTGACTTTTTTGGAGCGCACACACTATAAGACACAACTAGAGGACCATGAGGAGAAATTTGCTGAATTTGACAAAAGTTGTAGGGGATTAGACTCACAAACTTTACCTTTAATGTATTATATTTCTGCCATCTCAAAATAAATATCAAACATGGGAAAATCCTTAAACAGTACCCCAGAGAGAGCACACTAACCCGTGTCAGTAACTTCTGACAGGGAAGCAAATTATATCCAATCTTGACTTTTAAAATGAAACATTATCACATGATGCTTGAATGGGAAATGATTCAAGGTGAAAAGGTAAACTTGAAGCCATAAATTATTCTGAACTTGGGAGTGATATTTGTCCGTGCCAGTCTAGGTTAATAGGATTCCTTACTTACCCCGTTAATTGAATATTACAGTAGAATTATAGTACAGCACAATTAATGCCAACAGTATTTCATATTTTAGGTTTAACAGGTTACTGGACATCAATGTCAAGGATTGATGGGTATCTTGAACCCAGTGTAAATACTTCAGTCTCGGATGGGATCCTCACCTTTGAGCATAGGACGGCTGGACCTCATGGGGGTTTCGGCGGTCGGACCAAAACAGAAGCAGCCGGTCAAATAGGGGCTCAATGTCTGCCACGTACGATTTGCCTTCTGGAAAGATCCGTAGAATGCCTCCATGCTCCTGAGGGGCAAATGAAGGTCAGTATGCGTGAGAAACGTTTATAAGCTTTGATATATGCACACCAGTTGTTTAAATACAGGTTTGACTTCATACTAAGCTGCAGTAATGTGCACTAAAGTAACTTTTCAACATGAATATCACTGATTTATCAATAACATGTATTTCTAAATACTGGTAACAAATATTGGTAAAGTTAAAGAATACAAATGTCATGTTTCCATTCCATGTTTTTATGTTAAATACAAATGTTCATATATTGATGTTAAGATAGAAGTTTTAAATGTTTACATTTTAGCGCCCTTGTAAATAACCATTTTCATAGGAAAATACACCACCACAGAATAGAGATGGACAAAGATGGGCAGTAATTCAATTCAATGTATTTAAAAGACATATGTATTACTTTTGAGGTTTTGTCATTTGTATTTAGTTGGACAGCAAAAACTAACTAAACACTTTTAAATGGTATTTGTGTATCTTAAATACTTAAAATATGTTACTTAATAAGTCATTTTAGTCTCAAATAAGACACATTTTATACCAAGGTTTAAACCGTAGAAAGAAAATGTACAACAATTAGTCTTATCACAGTCTTTGGCTAAAAGCAAATTAATCAGGTGTCCTGTTAGGTCCAGCAAGCAATTTTTTTTTTTACAGTTTTTACAGTAATTGTTTTCCCACCCATATTCTCCTAAGACCCTATGCATCTTCTCTGCCTCAGATAGGCTCTGACCCTGATAGTTCACGCCTCTCATGCCTAAACCTAGACAACCTGACTAACAAAGGCATCGAATACTAGCCAATCAGAGGCAGAGTGGGGCAAGTCTTTGCAAAATGCCGGTGGGGAAAATACTTTGCGCATCTGCGAGTGTCTGCTAGAGTCCAAGAGACAAATAATATTCATGTACTCGTAGATGGGTCACCAAAAATATGATCAGATATTGCTTGCTAGGGCAAGCTATTGAACGACACTAAACTACAAAAAAATTGCAAACACATGCTAAAAAACGATTTCATACCAGTATTTTGTATTTTATTTTAAAACATTTCATGAGCATGTTCACTACCGTTAAAAAGTTTGGGGTCACCCAGACAATTTCATGTTTTCCATGAAAACTCACACTTGTATGAGTTGCAAAATGAATAGAAAATATAGTTGAGACATTGACAAGGTTGGAAATAATGATTTTTATTTGAAATATTAATTTGGTTCTTCAAACTTTGCTTTTGTCAAAAAAGGCTCCATTTGCAGCAATTACAACACTGGAGACCGTTGGCATTCTAGCTGTTAATTTGTTGAGGTAATCTGTAGAAATTTCACCCCACAAATTGGATTGGCTTGGTGGGCATTTCTTGCATACCATACGGCCAAGCTGCTCCCACAACAGCTCAATGGGGTTGAGATCTGGTGACTGTGCTGGCCACTCCATTACAGACAGCATACAAGCTGCCTGCTTCTTCCCTATATAGTTCTTGCATAATTTGGAGGTGCGCTTTGGGTCATTGTCCTGTTGTAAGAGGAAATTGGCTCCAATCAAGCGCTGTCCACAGGGTATGGCATGGTGTTGCAAAATGGAGTGATAGCCTTCCCTATTTGAAATCCTTTTTACCTTGTACAAATCTCCCACTTTACCAGCACCAAAGCAGCCCCAGACCATCACATTACCTCCACCATGCTTGACAGATGGCGTCAGGCACTCTTCAAGCATCCTTTCACCTGTTCTGCGTCTCACAAATGTTCTTCTGTATGATCCAAACACCTCAAACTTTAGATTCGTCCAGAACACTTTTTTCCAATCTTCCTCTGTCAAATGTCTGTGTTCTTTTGGCCATATCAATCTTTTCTTTTTATTGGCCAGTCTCAGATATAGCTTTTTCTTTGCAACTCTGCCTATAAGGCCAGCATCCCAGAGTCGCCCTATTCACTGTAGAAGGTGACACTGGCGTTTTGCGGGTACCATTTATAAAGCTGCCAGTTGAGGTCCTGTGAGGCATCTATTTCCTAAACTAGACAGTCTAATATATTTTTCTTCTTGTGCACCGGGGCCTCCCACTTCTCTTTCTACTCTGGTTAGAGCCCGTTTCTGCTGTTCTCTAAAGGGAGTAGTACACACCGTTGTAGGAAAAGTTCAGTTTCTTTGCAATTTCTCACATGGAATAGCCTTCATTTCTAAGAACAAGAATAGACTGGCGAGTTTCACATGAAAGTTATCTTTTTCAAGCCATTTTGAGAGTATAACCGAACCCACAAATGTGATGCTCCAGATACTGAACTAGCTCAAATGAAGGCCAGTTTTATAGCTTCTCTCGCCCGCAAAACAGTTTTCAGCTGTGCTAACATAATTGCACAAGGGTTTTCAAGGGTTTTCTAGTCATCCATGAGTCTTCTAAGGCGATTAGCAAACACAAGGTACCGAACACCGGAGTGATAGTTGCTGGAAATTGGCCTCTATACACCTATGTAGATATTTAATTAAAAACCAGATATTTCCACCTAGAATAGTCATTTACCACTAACAATGTAAAGAGTGTATTTCTGATTAATTTAATGTAATCTTCTTTGAAAAAAACTGTGCTTTTCTTTGAAAAATAAGGACATTTCTGAGTGACCCTAAACTTTTGAACGGTAGTGTATATTTTGATCCATTTGTGCCCATCTCTGGCAACATAATGGCTACCAACCTTGGCGTTCCAGTTTTTATTCAGGTAGTAGATGCAGGTGACACAGCGGCCATCTCCATTGGGGTTATCTACATGCTTCACATAACCAGTGCCATTTCCTGGATAGCAAGCAACCATTGCCTAAAGAACACAAAAAAACAGACATTTTATAGTGTTCCTGATCTCAGTTCCTCCAAAACATTTTCTTTGGCCTATTTTAACCCATGTGTATCAGGACAGTGAACTTATTGCGAATGTACCAACAACTACCATATTAGTATTCTGACATACTCATGTATCATATAAAACAACCCTATTTTATACTGAACTATAATAGTATTTTAATGTCATTGTATGGATTTAGATATTGAAGCAAGAACAAGTCACTGCTGCTGGAGCTTTTGGCTGCCACTTCACTCTAACAGCCTAGACTATTTATCATTAATGTTTCCTCATCCATTCATGGCAGAGCAACAACTAAAGCCTGTATGTAACTGAAACCCAGGGGAGAGAATGAAAGAGAGAGTGGAGACGGGGCAGTCAGTTCTCTTTCTGCTTTAGTGTGGTCTGAAAAGGGGAAGACTCAGTTCACTGACTTACACAGAGAGCTCTATTGTCTCCGGAACATGATGCAATGCATGTCATGAAAAACTGCACTGGGAACACAAATATCCGCACGTACACATCTCTCCTAGTGACTGGATACACTGAAATACATGGAAGGAAAAACCATGACAACAAACAACCCATGTCATCATAAATCAATCAGAGTTTCAACAAAGAAGATAACACACCTAGAGGTCCTTGCAAAGGGGGAAAACTACAAGAGATTACACTTAACATTGGTGAGAGTTAATGTGATCAACACTGAGTGAGGGCTGGCCAGTTGGCCTGAAACCCTGAGTCTAAGGCATCATGTACCCAACCCCTAGTCAGATCACATCAAACAGGAAGTGTATGACAGCGAAGCTAACTGGTGAAAGTGCGTTTTTTTAGTGTGCCCAGTGTGTATCCTTTTTTATTCCTGGACTTTGATACAAGGAATAGCCTTATTCCGTAGTAGCTATTGTGATAACTTCCTCAGATAGTGAACTCTACTCGTACTTTTGATATAAATAAACTGTACTCTCACCTACACAGACTCATGCGGAGGCTTGTCCCATGTGCAATAACTCAGCAGATACATTTCTCTCTCACACACATACACACAAAAGCACAAACAGGAAACAGAACTTCCTTTTCCACGCTAGTTTCCAGGCATTTTAACCTCCTCTCTCCAATGGGCAACGGTCAGAGGTCATCAGATTACCCAAAGCCCACATCAGTAGCACAGCAGGAGCAGACATGAGACGTGCCTCATAAATCTGAGCACGAATCTGGGCCTCTCTCAGTGGTTCACAGGTATTTCCTTATCAGCTCACAAAATACCAGCCGGAGGCAAATTTCAAGGTGCGTTATGCTCCTCTCCCTTACCAATTTTATTTTATTATTAACTCTATTCTAACTCTATTCAATTTAATGTCAGCAGAATTTTGTACTTCAACTCATTATAGTCCTACAAAAACTACAAAATTCAGTCATATAGTCAGATACATATCAAGATAACAAGTAGTATGGTGCAGTTATGTATGAGCTACAGTGACAGCATGCTATATAATATATATATATTATATATATATATGTATATAAATATATATTATCTTTAAATACTGTGATAGATTATTGTCTGTGAGAGTATACTATGTGCACAATGTGTACAACACACTGCAGTTTCACAATGAACTCTAGGCTTGAACGCAGCGGCCCACTCAAACCTGTTTTAGTGTTCACCTCTCTGGATGCAGCATGGGACTGAGCGTGCATTTGCCATTCAATTGTTCTCTTGTTTACATTGGGGGGGGGGGGGCACTCCACAAGTCACACCACCACAATGAAGGGTGCATTCGTGTATGCTGCGTCAGAATTTAAGCATGTTAGGAAAACAAACTATGGAAATAAGGGAGAGGCGACAAACCGAGAGAGAGAGCGAGTAAAGAGACAGAGAGAGGGAAAAGGGGAAATGGACAGAGAATAAGAAGCTGATGAGAGAGTGGGAATAAGGCATAGCGATTGAGAGACAGAGCAAGGAGCAGAGAAAGAGATAAATAGCAGGGAGAAAGAGAGAGAGAGAGAGAGAGAGAGAGAGAGAGAAAAGGAGGAAGGAGGGGGGTACAGGAAGAGTGTGTAAAGTGTGGCTGGCTCATGGCCAGGCTGATGAAGGTTTAATGACAGTGCTACGTGTTGAGCGTGTCAGACTACGGCCCTGTGCACCACAGTAAGCCCTCTCAGAGACGGATGTTGTTTTGGTGTTTTTGTTTTTTTCACTGAGATTTGTGTGCACGTGTAAAATGTTATATCCAAAGTATCACAAACAAGTTAAGCTGGGAAAATGAAGTTTTGTTTTAAACATGTGGATCATTGGTGTACAAGAAAACTCTAACAGGTTGTTTGGGGGAAATGAGTCTGAGTTGATCTGAGAGTCTAAAACACAGTGTTTTTGAAGAGTCCTCCGTCGCTTTTCCTTATGCCTCAGGACTTCAATTCATTCTGATTGGTTGGCAACTGCGGTTGCTTTTGGCAGTGGGTCTGTTTCATGCAGAGCAAGATACCCTGCAGGTTCCTGCTCTGCAATCAAGAGCCTAGACTACCCCATGTAAACCAGACCCAACGAACAGTCCTAGACTACCCTAGTAAACCAAACCCAGTAATGTGGAGCTTTTGTATGTTTGGTAAAAATGAAGACTGCATACACAGACTCACAGTTGCTCACTTTTGCTCTGTTAATTGTTTACTTGTTTTGGCCTTTTTATCACAAAGTTAATCCAAGCTTTTCAATTATACATTATCTTATTATTTTTGACATCTATAAAAGTCATTATCAAACATTAAGATTGCCAGGGTGTCAAATCACATGCAGCGAGATGCATTACATACTACTGCAAAATACGCCTGTGCCCTAGTACTTTCAGGTACTTTCTCACCCTGCAGAGTTCAGATAAACAATGTTTTCCCCAATGTCTTTTTATTTCCTCTTTTCAATGAACTATGACCCAACACCATATAATCTAATTGGAAAGTGATTCTATGAAATCAGTATCTCCTTAAAGAGACCTGGGTAAAGGGCAATCAACAGAAGATAGAAGGGCAATATCCACCACAGTTCCACACTTCCTCAGCTCTGTGATGTTGATATTGTGGTTTATGGGGTATTACCCTGATGCCAAGAGAGAGAGAAAGAGAAAGAGAGAGAGAGAGAGAGAGAGAGAGAGAGAGAGCGAGAGAGAGAGAGAGAGAGAGAGAGAGAGAGCGAGAGAGAGAGAGAGAGAGAGAGAGAGAGAGAAAATTGCATGGTCTATATCCTCCTGCCTCATTTTGGACTTCCTGTGTGACAAAGCAGATCTCATCAGTGTGGAGAGTCACGTAGACCTTGACTTGTGGTCAGGTTTAACAGGTTATCAGTTACATGCATCAAGTGCTGCGCTTTCTTAGCACATCACTGCTTTCACGTCACACCAAGAAGCTGAATAGGCCAGAGACATTCATATCATATGGCACATTTCCTACGAGTAGACAGGCCACTTCAAAAATATACGTGCTAAACTGAATACATAAGAATCAAAAAAGAAAAAAACAGTTATCTCCTGACTGGACTGCAAATCTATAGTTTGATACAGTTAGGGTAAAGTTTCAGAAACCTTAAAGCCTAATAAAATATGACTCACAGGTGTGTGGTGCCAGTGTTAACCAAAGCACATTAACTTCTGTTTCAGATACAGTGGCATGTATGATTGAGAGCTGTCCGATTGTTCGTTGATAGGCTCTTATGACGCGAATCACAGAGATGCTTCACAGTAACTTACCTTTGACCGCTCGCGAATTCTTATTCCAAGCTGTCCAATGCACAGAGAAATTAAATGGTCGATTAACGTCAACAGAAAATTGACAGCCTCGCATCCCTTCTCAGTTCCACTGACCCACGCTATCTTGTCTCCCCTAATGTTTCTTTTGGAAACGCCAAAGCTTCGGCCAGCAAGCTGTCCATCTTTCAGAAGCCCAGCGTGGTGGATGTTCTTCACTTGACCCAAAACAATGTGTCCAACGAACTCTCCCACAAAGTTGTCAACGTAAAAGAAACCCTGGTCTAACAGTGACGGTACAATCTGGTCCACCACTAACTGCTCCAAATCTGAGTGCATCCTTTGATGAACAAATGGCATTTTCACAATGTTTTCATTCAGCGTCAATCGTGTCACATATAGTACTGAGCATCATCTGCTACAATGTATCCAATTTAAAAAATCCAGTGCATAGCTAAGGCTCAAATTGTTCAAATTCTAACCAGCAAGAAAAGCTGCTGGAAAGATGTAGAATATTTGCCAAACGCAAAGACCACCCTATTAACAGCGATGGAGAATGACACCTGCATCTGTGGAACGTGCGGGATGTGTAGTACTTCCAAAGAGGCGTGGCTAGAAACTATTGTAGCGCCGCATAAGTATGCGGGGCAAGGGCAAGAATACACTACATACAGTTCAGACCAAAAGTCGCACAAATAAAACCCTCTAGCAAATGGCAAGCCAAGGAATCGCAATACAATCAGTCTGAAGTCATTCTACGCAAGCCGTCCAAGCGTTCTTGCAGACTGTAGGATAGCCTACATTCATCATTTTGCAGCTTGAGCAGCAGAAAGCAGTCTTCACTATATTGTAGGCCTATATTCGTTTGAATAATGGGTTTATTGTGTAAAGAAAAACATGTTCAACCCTTCTTCAGCCATAACAAATGAAAAGACTGCATGACTGGTTATTTGTCCAAGAGCACAAGGCGTGCCCACCGCCATTGAGGACTTCGCTAGTCGCATGTACTCCTCGCTGCACGTAGCGCACTGTACACTTTATCTGAACATGAGCGAGGCAGGCTGCCAGAAACTTAGAAAACGAGGGGTCCCTCCGTTATTTACGTAGCCTATCAGAGTAGACAGGCAGAGAATTACTAAAGTTGGATAAAACTAAAGAAGATCTAAACGTTAAAGAAGAAATAGCCTATATATAAAGTCATTAGATTCATTTTGATCGAAAAGACAACAAAAAAGGGTCTTGAGTACTCTGGTAGACTAACTGAAAGCTACAATACAAATTTATAAAAAAAAAACTTTCATGGTATTAGCCACGATGCAATCAGTACTGACCTTGTGTCTCCATGTAATTTTGTAATTTCCCAGTCTGCCATTGGCGTGCATGATAAGCTTGTCCATTCTTGTTAAAACAAATCCTATATTTTCACATCCTTGTTCATTCCCCTCCACCCACGCAATCTTATCCCCTCGAATAGATTTGTTTTTGCCTGGTGTCTGGCAAACTAATTCTCCATCTTGCATCTTCCCTCCCAGGTGAATGTTTCTGACTTCTTGTAGAATACGATCACCAATTTGGTTCCCAAGAAAATTGTCCACTATACAGAGGCCATATGAATTCATACAAGGTCCTATATATTGTAAAACTAGTTTGTGGGTGTTAAGGCGTTTGTGCTCCTTGGATTTTGGCCTGTGTTTATGAGGTATCTTAAGGGGACAAGGCTTAACCCCGCTTTCAGCGTCTTCAACAGCAGCAGGTCTTTCTCCACTCGCCGAGGCCAATTCCCGGCACCTGATGTATCCTCTGCCTGTCACATCTCTACCTGTGTCAGATAAAGATTCGTTCGATTTTGTGTCACTTGCCACAAAAGGTATTTTCTCTTCTGCGGTAAATTCTGCGTTGTCATATCCGTGGCTGTCTTCCATTTGAGACGGAGTTAGGCTCGGCACTGAAGACCACTTCGAAAGATATTAACTTCAACTGAGGAGTGCCCCGCTTGCGCTACGTGAAAAGTGCCATGTTTCTTAACTAATGAGCGCTACATCCAGACACGCGCACAGCGCCTGACGAGAATGCGCTCCCTGCTCGTTCAAGATGTGTAGTTCTACTAAACTGCGAGCAGACGATTAAAGATCATGTGTTTCATAAGGACGCATCTTGTATGGTTCATATTTACGTATGGCCGTGAGAAAAAGCTTTACTCATCACTGCTGGTCGTCTGAATCATACTATAGGCTTATTATTTCTTTTTTTGCACAGGACTTTAAAGAACTAGCCTACAGTTGTTGTAAAATAGATGTAGGCAATAGCCTATGTTTCCATTTTAGGTACATGTGCTTGGGTCAACTTACAGAGGGGACACTTTACTTGTGTGTGTGTGTGTGTGTGTGTGTGTGTGTGTGTGTGTGTGTGTGTGTGTTTGTGTGCGTGTATGCTTTTTTTGTCGCTCATATATTTAATGTTGTTGTTTAGGTTTCAAGAATTATTTAACTACAAACCCCCTTTGTAAACCCTGACCAACCTTACATCAAATCTGAATTCTGCAGCTGCCCACGGAAACCGTTTGTGCATACGTGAGAGACGACACATTGTCAGCCTAATGAAATAACTCTAAGGACACTGTATTGCACATGGCCGCTTGTTGATGGGTGTTTCCCCCGATAATAAGTTAAAAAACTGCTCACAACATAAAACATCTCCCTCTGTTGTTAGGCCTGTCTGAAGGAAGTTGTCTTACAGAAGCCTAAATACAAAGGTTCTTTAAAATAAGACATTTAAAATTATGAGACACAATTTAACTGAAAGACGAAAACATAATGCTTATGTCTCTAGGGGAAAAAATATAGCCTATTTCTTTATGCTATCATGTAACTAGCAAAATATGACTCTTATCGCTTGAAATATGCTGACAAGTTGCCCAAGAGGACATCAACACAAGACCAGAAACATTTATTCAGAAGTAGGCCTAATACTTTCAGATAAGGACATTTTTAAAGGATATTGCTGTAAGGGGAACACTCTATTCGCTTTTCTTTCCTGAAGCAAATTCCAAGGCAGTCCCGTACGTGTGCGTACGTGAGCACATCCTCATCCCAGAGTTTAAAAAATAACCAGCTGCTAACTCAGTTTAGATCTGATGCATGCGTTATGTATAACGAGAGGCGTATCATTGGATAGCTTCCCCTACCCCCTCTCAACCGACTGCCAGTTGGCTCTGTTCATAGATGGCAGTGTCCTTTCTCATTTGTAGACTAGAAGTAGAAAGGAGGTATGAAGGGATTCATTTTATATTTTAAACTGTGTTTATATTAAAATATGTTAAAAATCAATGTTGCTTTTGGAACGTGATGGCATAAGGAGTCTTAACTGTTTAATTTGTGAAGATAAATATTTCTAAAGAAAGTGATTACATGACCTGGTGGTGTCTACATATTGTAACGTGCATGGAGTTGTGCACTTCCTTTTTGTGCATATTTCGACCATACTGCTTTGGGTTAGGGACCTGGGGGTGGTATAGATCTAGGTTGAAATAATTATGCCTTCCCTTTTGTGTTCTGTATTAGCGTGAAGCATGTTATTATTTCGTCTGTTTGTATTTTATGTTTGATGCCCTTGTTAGCCCAATTATGTTATTGTATTTGTCAAGTCCTGGTGTGTGCTATGTCTTTATGATATGTCCCATGTGTGTCCATTATCAGTGAAAGTGTCTGCCAATGAAAATGAAATTTAAACGTTAGCTTCATTCTACCTGTCAAAACCGCTTCATTGCAGTGTATGGTGAATATAGTGCCCCCATGAGGAAGGAAGAAACAATAATGGATTACCTCACCGAGAAGCAACACTGTGGGCTGGAACACAGGCATAGGACAGTACTCGTCTCTTGGTCTGTTCTGACTGCAGGCTAATCGGATTTGTTACTCAAATCAGATCTTTTGAGATGACTGTCCTCACTGATATGTTCAGACTGCCTGCCCAAATCTTTTAGCATAATTCAATTGTCACAGATTGAGACAGCAAAAACAAACACATGAAATCAAAATCCTCAAATTGGATGTCAAAGTATCTTTTGCATCACTTGCAATGAAATACGCAAGGTCAAATCCAGAGTGATGGAAGTATTACAATCCATGCTGCTACTGCTCCTACGCTGTTGCCACAGCAACCCATGCAGATAAGTTGGTGATGTCTGGATACACCAATCTGATTTGATCGCTTGCAAATAACAGTGCAGACAGAGGTCTGGTTTAAGAAACCAAGTCTTAACAGGACTATAGCTCGATATTAACAGGGCTAGACCTGGCCATGTCCCCGTCCTGGGAGCAGCACAAAGAAGCAGGCGCACCCCACCCTGGTGGATGTCACTTCCACTCTGGGAACCAGGAATGCCGCTGCAGCTGAGCTCAGACCAGGGACCGGGCAAGCCTAGCCACCCACCCTAGCGTCTTGATAGGACCTGGAGACCAAGCTACAACCGACATGCCTGTGATAGCGCTACCATGTCAGCAGGAGTAGGAGACAGAGGGTACAAGTGGTGGCCACTGGCCACTCTAAAGGATTGTACTTGAACTGCCAGCTTATCAGACATGGGGGCTAGCATCTCCATAGTGCAACCTGGCATCCCTCCGGCCACCACTTCTTCACTCCCAGCCAACCTCTCAGCTGATGACCGTGACTGGGGAAAAGGCTAGTGCCAGACGGAAGAAACCACTGGAGGGGTGCACAAATGAATGGGTGATCACCTGCTTCAGCCTCTCTTTCAGCCGACCAGAGAGAAACTACTGTGACCTAGGAATTTACCACTTTAGTGCCTAGCTATATAAAAGACGGCTCCTGTTTGGTCCTGATCATGCTTCTCTCACTGGCTGCTCAACTTCAAAGAGCCAAAGGGGCAGCTGGCTCAGTGGCTCTGGACACTGCAAGACTATGACTTCAAGATTTGTCATCGAGTTGCCTGCATTCACGCCAATGCAGACGGCCTTATGAAGAAGAGCAGTGGTAGCGCTGCAAGTGCAGCGAGGCCCAAAACGCAGCTCCAGCCTTCAGCAGCAGGCAACAATGACAACAAATGGGAGTTCATTGATCCCCAGCAACTCCATCTAAATCAGAGCCAAGATCCTGTCCTCCCCCAGATTCGGACCTGGTTGGGGGCAGGTCAGCAACCAGACTGAGCCTCTGTCTCAGCACTAGATCCAGAGACCAAGTCCAGAGACCAAGTGGCCCTTTCACCATGCAGGACAGGCTCCTGTATCACCGCTAGCAGGCTCCTCGGGTCCATTATGACATCCTGTAGCTCGTGGTGCGTTGCTGTCTTCACTCCCTTGTTTATGGTCCATGATTTATAGGGAACGGGCCACTTGGGATCGACAAGACGCTTAAATGACTTCGGCCCCTCTTCTGCTGGCCAGGCAATCGACAGGATTTGGAGCCAGTCATCCACCAGTACGACGCCTGAACAGCCAAAAGGGGGCAGATCAGATGCCCCACTGCAGCAGGATCAGGTGGGTGTGCCTATGCAGTGTGTGGCTGTGGTCATACTGGAGCCCTTTTCCCACCACTGACCAAGGGAACTGCTACATCTTCGTGGCTATGTTTTGCTTCGCTAAGTGGCTAGAGGCAGTGGTGTAGTCCAGGGTATACGCAGGTATACGGAGAGTATACCCACACATTTTTCAGTCAGCATTGGGTATACCCACTTCTCAAAACAGGACGTTTATCCTGAGCTGTATGGGCTGCTTAATATAAATAAAGAGTATACCCACTTCTCCAGGGACCACTACACCACTGGCTAGGGGCGTATGCTGTATCCTATCAGATTGCTGCCTCCACTTCTGAGTGCTTGAAGAGCATGATATTCTGCCGTTTCTGAGTGCACAAGGAGCTACACAGCAACTAGGGGCGAAACTTCGAGGCTGGCCTTTTCAGCGAGGCCTGCCGGCAGTTGAGCATCAGTGTGATGGACTTGTGGAGCGGTTTAAGCGCACTCTAGCAACCCAGCTCACCATTCTGACTAGCTGCCGGAGAGCACAATTGGTACCTGCACATATCCCTGGTCCTATGGGTGTACCGGACAGCAATCCAGGAGCCAACAAAGTGTGCCACCTTGGCCCAATCCCTTGCCACAACAAACGGATGTGCCTGAGGGGAGCTCTCAGCATAATCAACAACTTCCCCAGCATTTCAGAGACATGGTGTTGTAAACCCCGGCCACTGGAAACAGATGACCAGCTTGGTGGGGGGCTGTGTAATGTGCGTGGAGTTGCGCACTTCCTACGTGTATATAGTTCACCCATAATGTTTTTAGCAGTGGGGCTTAGTGGTGGTATTACTCTGGATAACTGTTCTTATGCCTTCCCTTTTGTGTCCTGTTTTAGTGCGAGTACCTGTACCTATTTTGCACATTTGACGTTTGATGCCCTAGTTGGCTCCCCTTATGTGAGTGCCTACCTACCGTCATGGTGTGTGCTGTCTGTATGAGATCTCCCTTGTGTATTAATGCATTCTGTGTCTGATTAGTGATGACTGGCATACCCAGGATCGTGCGGAGTATGGGATGAGTCCCAGCCATTTAACCAGAGATGTGTTGTGTGTCCACACAACCGCCTACTGTTTTTCTAGGCTAGCACGCTAATATTCAACTTCTGATCACTACATCTTTGGAATTGATAGGTTGTGATAGACAGTGAGGAATATTAATGACTGGGTATTTACTCATTTTAATGACCAACCGGTCAACATTTTGCAGTATTACCTGAGACCTGAGTTTTGGAGGTACAGTTTGAAACACACACATATTTAGTTTACATTATGTATATTTTGGTGTACAGAGAATAGGGATTAAACAAACAAAACAAATCAATGGTGACATTAAAACATGGTTATTTGACTGATAGCTTCAACAATTAATTTAAAGGGAAAAAAGCATTATGTTCCCAAAGTCACTATAAAACTTTACAATATGTATACAATTTTATATACACATATATCAGAAAAAAATCTTAAGATATCATTGCTGCCAAAATAAACTCCATGGAAGAAAATAGATTAAGACATTTGTGCAGGTAAAGGCCACAGGAACAGGAAATGTACATCATGGTAAGACCACAACATATAAGCAGGACTTGATGGTCAGCCACAATGTTGTGCTTGTTCCACCCACATGGCTGACCATGCTTCCAATCATCACAGGTCCAGTGTTAGTGACATAGTCCTCAGAACGAGTCCTCTTTTGCAGCCACCACATAATGACTGCGAGAACAGGTGTCACTCAATCACTTCAAAGTAGTGCAGAATGGCCATGATGTGTTGGGGCATGAACACGTATCCTGTGTACACTGCCATTCCTGCTACGGAGATTAAGAGGGAATCTGAAGCGATATTAAGGACAACACAGTGCCATGGAATAAATAAAGGTATGTACACTACACGCCAATGTTGCATATCATAAGTAGAAGTGAGCACTGTGCACTTAACACAGGCCTATACAAGAACAGGCTTACCAGAACACTCAACATTAAATAATTATGTAGATTGAAGTCACACTGGGAATCATCGCACAGCTAAGAATCATATGATTTCACTCGAAACTGATGTAAGTAAAGGTATGGAAACTTGTGTGAACATTTCACCCTTTTCTTGTTGAAGTGACAGGAACTCTATCACTGGGAATGTATGACGAATACGTCACTGAATTCAAATTACTTTACATTTGTTACTTATTAAGGAACCATACGAGATTTATTTTGAGCTCTAACGAACGTTAACCAAGTCAGTTTAAAATAATAATCAGCTGAACTCTCTCGTGGTTAACAACGTCGCCTGATTCAATCTCCTCCCACAGACTGAAGGGGCCGGAGTGATCCTCTGAAGTATGTCTTCGCATGGCTGAAAGAACTATGTAAACAGGCATTACGGAGATACTACCTTTCTTGACTAATGGAAACCAACACGTAATCTATAACGCTAGATGATAAGTAGTGAACTAGCCCTGATGTTTCTAGGCTACTTAATTTTGTTCGACATTACCCTATAACAGAACAGTGAGTCTAACGAGCGAGCAGCAGACACAAAAATAACATGTATTCTTACCTGACATTAACCTGGAAACAGAGTTATTTTTAAGTTGATCTTCGCTAATGATACTTATCAATCGTGGTAAACCTGAAGATAGCCAACATAGTCAGGTAGATAGCTAACCATTTTAGATGCGACCAATGGACTCAATATAATTAAGTTGGGTTTACTTTCTCAACCTCAAATAGAACCAATATTTAGGTTTGTCTTTTACTGACCAAACAGTACTAACTATACAGAATGTACATTTAGTTGGCTAACTTAGCGAGCACTTAGCGAGCTAGCAGACTAGCAAGTACAACTAACGAGTTGTGTCACATCCTGGAATACAAAAACACTATTTCAAGGTTTTAAAGGATACTGAAAATTGTCCGCTCCCAGGGTTCCAACATATAAAGAGCTGTGACGAGTAAATACTGGTAATAAAACCAAGATAACTGTTTCCAGGCATCCCCAAGCGCCATGATTTTCGAGGAAGCCTTTCTTCTTGTGCTTCCCGACAGCCTCTTCCGAACTATTTCCTGCTAACAATGACGTTGTCAGGCGTCAACCAATCTAGGCTCGAACGAAGTCACAGGTGTGTGAGGGGGTTTGGGGTGTGGCAGGGCAGGGCAGGTGTACTCGAATCCTAGCCGTTCAAAGGTAGTTAAAAGGCTACTTTATGAATCACACGATCAAAACTTTTACTATACAACTAGTGTAATTAAAAGACAACACTTAGTACACATGTTGATCCTGCATGAAAATATGGGTATCAGGACAACACATTTCACACAAAAATGATCTCTAGCACTCATTCAGGGATTCATAACATTTTATATCATGTTGTACAGTGCACTGCAAGGACAATGTTTTTTAAAAAATACTTCTGACGGCTAAACCTCTGAAGCCTTAATATTCCCAAACACAATAAAAAAAAGGAAAGGAAAAAAATCACTTAACAAACCATATGCTTGGCAACTCACCTCTATTAGAGGTAGGATTTACAGACTTATGGTGGCAGCCTGTAAAAATCAGTTAATTCACTCTTAATTTACTGCTTTCCTCAAACATTTTGACACAGTAATCCTTGTGTAATAAAGTTGTTCAATGTTGCGATTTGATGGCAAAAGGCAAGAATTACATCATCAAACCACAGCAAGTCAATTCTATGACCCTTGATGAAGATGTGTTCCAAATTTGTGCCTTGTGGCCCTCAACTGTGGCTAGCCAATATGTTGAAGAAATGGTAAACATCATCCTTGTCATACACAGCCACCTCTGTGGAACACTCTGTACACTTCACTGGATGGTAGATCTCGTCCTCGGCCATCCCTCCCAAACGGCTGTCTGTGGTTCCTGGCTGGGTGACCTCAAGCTGGGTGACCTCCAGCTGGGGGACCTCCAGCTGGGGGACCTCAGACTGGGTGACCTCAGGCCCAGTGTCCATTTGCTCGTGTCTCCGCTTGTTCCTCTGCTTCTTCTGCTTCCTCTGTGGTGCTTTGTACTTCAGAACCTCCTCTTTGTTGACAGAGCAGTTCATTACGAACATTGCTCTGTACTGCGTCCTGTATTTCTCATGTCTGTGGTCAGAATAAGAGGACATTTTTCCATCAGAATAATTTTAGAAATAGTAATAACAATGATATTGCAAATTTCAGTTTTGGGTCATTGATTCAATAACACTAAGTTAGCATAACTGCTAGTGGATTGTTTATAGTTTGCAGTGCTCTGATTGTGAATAGAATATTTCACTAAGATAAGTCAAGTATCAAGTATGTCTAAACATAAAACACAAGTAGTATTAATAGAGCCAAAACAGCTGCAAGCTCGAGAACAGGAAGTTAAACATCGAATCAATAATTGCTTCCTCATTGCTTGATTCAGCAGGTTCAGGGTAAACAAGTTTATTTAAAGACTTTACTACACCAGTTTGGTGCCTAGTAGCATATTTGTATGGTCAGCTCAAACGGTATGAAATGACAACCATTCTGCTTAGAGATCTGTCACTCATCCTCTTACCTCTGACAGTCCAGACATAGCATGGTCATGCATGAGGGGCAGTTCAGTACAGCATCACTGGAGGGAAGACCCTGCGACCGCATCCTGTTGCCTCCAAAGTTTGCTTGATACCGGCGGTCGACTCTGTACCTATAGGAGGGTGTAAATTATCAGATTCATGTTAAGTATGTGTGATTGTAGATGAATGCACTATGTTTGTGCGATAATTCCATATTCAGGTAGGCTAACCGTCTCCTCTTGGCATCGATCCAAGCTTGATCACGGTCATCTTCATCTGGATCATATAATAATTCATCGTTTGTAGGGATGGTGCGCTGTTTTTTCTTTCTTTGAGACTTGGAGCTTCCTGGGGACCCAAACAAACGTTAGCGCTTAATAGTTGTGTGGTAGAAAGGCCAGACTGTCAAAGCAGTCATGCTGCAAATGATCTAATAAATGAAAGCAAATGTAAAAAAGCACACCTGCTTTACCCTCCTGATCTGAATCAGAATCAGTGTCAAAGTAGATGTTGTCATACATCTGCGGTGGTTGTGTGCCAGATGGATTAGAGGCTCCACTTGTTCCTGAGGACACACCAGCTGCACGGTAAAAGTGCTGATTAGTTTTTGTTACATTTGTTACATCACCAAGGAAAACTGCCAATCAAGCACCTGGTTTATACATAACCTTTGTGGGCCATCTACCACTGGGGCCTTCACTTTATGAGGTATTTTTCCATGTGGGGGTATTAATACTTTTACTCACAGCAAACTCTCCATCAATTTCTATCTTTCTCTGTGTGTGTGTGTGTGTGGGGGGGGGGGTTCTACCTTGTTCAAGAGGAGCTGCCCAGTTGCCTTCGATAGACTTCATGGTGGTAGTGAGCTCTGCTTCCATCTCCTTCTCGAATTCATCATCACTGGAAGACTCACTCTCCCCTGTAAGGTATTCCCGAAGGAGTTTCTTTTTCTGCTCTGGGGTTCCATTGAGGAGGATGTCAAGTTCATCCTCAGAGCTGGAGACACAAGAGACAACATAGCTTCAGACAGACTCCATCGGCTTAACTCATGGTGCGTTAGCTTTCAAAAAGCTAACTATTGATACTATCAACTGACACACCACATTATGGTTTAGGTGTACGTGTACCCTTTAACTTTATTAACACTATTGCTGTCTGTATTTTCGCTGGTCGCAGGATAGTAGCCATCGGCCAGAATAATCACGTATGTTGCCGTAGCCCATTTGTTTACAGTCTAACCAAACAGACAGTATGCTATCTAGCTGTCTTGCTAAGTGAATTACCTGCTAGCTCTCTCCTCGTCACTTGGCTCCTCAATTTCGTACGAGTCATAGTCCTCCTTGCCGTTCATGTTGTCTGGCAAGAAATATTTTCCTTACGAATAAGTCCTCACGATTTTATTATACTCAGAACCTGTCTACCATACTGTTAAAGTTGCTGAGTTCCAAACGTGCATGTACTTGGTCACTTCCAGGTCACCACATATGGCAAAATAAAAGTCGTTCTGTTAAGAAGGAAAATATTGAAAAGTGAATTGCTTTAATTTTGGTAGTGAAATCCCTAATGCATGCAAGTTTCCCACCATGGACCAAGGTACGTGTAACCGTTTTTTTTCTTTTGGGAATTGACACACAACATAACGGGTCGTTTTTTGTTTGTTTGTTTGATTGTTTTGGGGGATTGTGGGCGGGCCTTCAACACCATAGACATATATTATGTTCAGCTCTATTTTGCCTCTGATTGTGTAGTGCACTCAATTTTGTTTCCGCTGTAGTCTTCAATTATTATCTATTACCTTTAAATTTCTTTTATCCTTGGGGTCAATTTGATCCCAGCAATTTCAACCTCCAAAACCTTATTATAACCATTTTTTACACAAGTTTATGTGTCAGGTAGGCTACTCTAGGTTGGTTTGTTGACTACCTAAATAGCCCTTTAAATAAAACAATACCCAGAATACATGTTATGCGATTATGGAGAAATATGCAGATCACCATAAAATCTCACTGATTGACCCAAAATTGGAAATGTATATCCTTCTGGTGATTTATGGCTACCTATTATTTCTAAGTACATATGGTTGTTATCTATAACATTTGTAATAAAAAAAAAAAAAAATAAATTCTAGTAACATAGTAACAATGTGATGAAAAAAGTTGATTTTTCTTATATAATTTATACAATTAAAACAGCCTAGGTCAAATTGACCCCAAACAACACCTATGTACGTACAGCATGTGTACAGGACATTGAAAACCATCATGTTAATTTTGTGTTTACCCAGTTGTACCCGATACATTAGGAAAAGTAATTAAATATGAAGCAAAAAAAATGATGTCAATCATTTATTTAGAGACGTTAAACATTGAATGGGGTCAAATTGATCCCAAACATAATAGGAGGGTTAAAGGTTCTACTACCTTTTTGCCTTTCGATATAACAACACTCACAAAATACTTACCTACCTAGGTACACCTAGCGAAAAACGAATGCAGTATAATACAACAGTTCTGCAATAAATCGTACTGATACATTTTACTGATGTTCAGTTTACGTTGAAACAGTTTAGAAACAGATGTGGTGATTCAACTGTATGATCAATTTTGAGGATGTAGTTTGTGGTGCTGTTCTGTTATTTAGCATAGCTTCACTGATTGAAATGGGGTGGTCAAAATAATAGAAACACATGTCAGTACAAGGCAATACAATCAACAACACCACATATGACAGCCTCCAAAATGAACACACAACTGAATCAACAGCTCTTGAAATTAGTTTAAACAAATTCCTTTAACCTTCATGAAGCTAAGATTTATTGCTGGTGAATTGGGCTGCATTTAGTTTTAGCCTAATCTTCCTAATAAACTGCACCTGTCAACTGTGTGTATATTGCGAAGCATAGATAGACAGACAGACATAGCCTTTAATAATTGATGATTGTAATTTAATAATGTATCATTACTGAGAGGTGCCTGTAGTGAAGGGAAAGTGTAGTCACCCCACCCGGACTCAAACCCGGGTGTACAGGGTGCCAAACATGCACTCTGACCGCCACGCCAAAGAGCCAGGCTTCATTGCATGGCAGTCCACCACAGTCATCTGAAGTGACGATCACATCGGCACAGTGCTTCACATGATTTTGTGATATGACCTATAATGACAATACAAAAAAAAATGGTATCAAATTAATGCAGTCACTAGTGTATTGTGAAATCCTCAAAATCCTGGAGGGACTGTCATGTGCAGCTGAATGAACTTAACGCATCATGTTGGTTTTAAAAATAAAAGCACTTAAGTATGTTTTCAAGGATGTAGTGTGTTCTCAATACAGTTTTTTACGATTGGATAAACACTAAAATCAAAAGTATTACACAATTATCAAAACCTTCTCTCAAGGAGCAAAACATCAGCCCAGATTTGCACCACTTTAAGCACATGTCAACATTACACTTTTTGCTAAAATACACACGATTTGCGAAACACTAAACACACTTGTACTGTATACATTAGACACAGAAGTATATCAAGATTCCACTTCCTTGCAATTCCAGAGCACTGACTGTCAAATTACCACACCTATGAGCAGGGACGTGCACAGGAGGGGGCTAAGGTTGCTCGGGCAACTGCCTGTTTGCCCTCGTAGACTGAAGTTTCCCCTCCGAAGGAAATATACTGTATATATTTTAAAAATACTATTACGGCTGCAGAAGTTCATGCATGCCTACATAAAATAATCACGGAATATGGAATCAGGGGACGGGGCGGTTCAGCGGCGGTTAGTGAGAGTTCAAAATTATATTGGCAAAATTTGCGATCAGGGGACGGGGGTGTGGCAGCAGAGTAAGTGGCAGTTTAAAATGACATTGGCAACATTTGCGATCAGGGGATGGGGTGTGGCAGCGGTGGTGACAAAAATTGTGTTGCCCCTTTTTTCCAGGGCAGAGCAACTGCCCTTCAAAATTCCTGTGCACGTCACTGCCTATGAGCCAATGGTTAAACACAGCCATCAAGTGCGCAACCACATGATTACTTATTGTAGACACACCAAACAGGAGTCAGAAGAAGAAGAGTGAGGGTGAAAGGGGGAATCCACGGAGGAGGAGAAGGAGGAAGAGGCAGAGGCCATGCCAGAGGCCAAGGTCGATGTGGAGGTATGAGGAAGAGGAAGACCTGAAGCAGGAGGAAAATGTGCTCAAAGAAGAAGAAGACCAAATTTATCAGATAAACTTGAAAGGAGGATGGGACCCATATTCACGCAAGAACAAGAGAGGCTCAGATAAATTCAAGCAAACATTATCGGTGACCATGCCATTTTCAATTAGTCCATCAGGTCAACAGTCAACACTGGCACACATCCTAAAAAGTCATCAGGTCAAAATGAAACAACTTTATCTGTACTGTATTTTCAGTTTTTTTTTTTTTTTTCTGATATTTGCTGAGCCAAGAGTGTTATGCACACTACTGTAGTAGCATGAAAACTGGGACATGTTTTGTTGTAATTCTCCATGTTGACAAGTTGACTGATTTGGGTATATGGAGAGAAATACATTATATTTTCATTAGTCTGCAGCATTGGTCTTGTGTAGTTTTTGGTGCATGTATTGTATATTTGCACTTTCTCTTTGTACTTTACTTACACTACACTGATCACTGAGAAGTAAAATTGCAAAAGTGTTTTAGGTTTGCAACAGCAGTGTGTAATTGGTACAAACAGAAGTGCTTGTGTACTGTACGGTGCTGTGAACCGGCTATTTTGACTGAGCATGATTCAAAGGCAAAAGCATTGGGTTGAGTTTTGTCCTCATTTGGCTGTATCTGAGACAGAACGGCCCCAAGACCACTAGTGAATGCGTCGACAGACAAGGTTGTACTGAAATCTGGGTGATTTTAAGGTACACTATTCACCAGTGCAAATTAAAGATTCTGAAAATTGCCCCTGTACACTCAAGGGACCAGACCTACTCATATCCTTACGTTTGTGTGGCCGCTCAGAAACACTTGTAGGAGCGGATCTTTATTCACAGGCGATGTGAGTCTATAGTGGAGAAAAAATGAATTACCATCCAGAACAGCAAGGACATCTGCTTGATGGTGAAGTTGGAGGGCATATTTAACAGTGTGCACATCTTAAGCCATCTAAAGTTAGTAAGTATACACACTAGCACTAATGGAGAAGCATAGTCACTGATGATTTCCTTTGCATCCAGAATCTCTTTCAACGACTGATAATGAGTCGAAGATAACCTGATGTACGGCAGCTGGAAGGGACTGTCATCTGTCAACCTTGTCCTGTGACAAAACTCACGTGCCCCACCACAGTCAAGATGATGCTAGAAAAAGACGCTGTCATATTCCTTTATTAGCTAATATATCCCTCTAGTGGGAAGAGACTTGACAGTTGTCAATGGGTATAGCACCCAAACCGATTTATGCCAAGCCTACTCATGAGGTACTCACACACCCCTACGACAATAGCCCATCAGACAACACTTCATCATCACTATCACATCATCAAGTGGAACATGGGATACAGATCAGTACAATGTTGAATAATTGGAGTCCAACACAAATGTTGTTTTTCCTAAAGTTCTGATTGAAGAAAAAACTTTAATGTCAATACTGAAATAAATGAAACATTTTATATTGGATATTTGGCCTACATTTTCTGGTGAGTGTTACACAGGCCCATTAGGCACTATAATTTTTGAGCTTTTCAATAATTTTGTGTAGATTTAACGAGGCTCAAACTCTGAAAATGACCCTGGTAGACTGGTCTGTTGTCACCATTCATTCCTACCGGCAAAAGTGAATAACCCAAAGAGGGAGAGGGGTAGACAGTGGTGTAGTCCAGGGTATACGCAGGTATACGGAGTATATCCTCTTATTTATCAGTCAGCATTGCGTATACCCACTTCTTAAAACAGGGCGTTTAATCCTGTGCTGTGTGGGCTGCTTAAAAAATTGGCAAAATTAAGAGTATACCCACTTCTCCAGGGACCACCACACCACTGGGGGTAGATAACATGTTTTCTGATTCCTTGGCATTCTGAAGTAAACACTATCAATTGTTGTTATTTCTTTATTGTTACGGTTTGTATATCAGCATTCCTCCATTTCATTTAATGGAAGCTTTGGTCACATAGTGTGAAAAAACACATTCATATACAGTGCACTTTAAAAAATATGGGGGGGACAACAGAACAAATTTTTCCATTTATGATTTTTTTTTAAACAATATTTGATCGGGTTAAATCTACATTTTAAGGCAAACATAATAATGCATTACTACTATGGAATGAAAATAAACAGAAGAAATAAACTTTATATGAAATTTTACTTAAGAGATGAAAAATGTATCAAAACTATTAGTTTGATTATGATGATCATGAACCGTACAGTGAAAACTAATACAACATATACAAGGCTTTTAGTGACAATACACTTTTAATAATAGTAACAATCAGCTCAACTTTTTCTTTTTTTCTTTCATTCTTTCTTACAAGGTACATGAGCAGCATCACAGAGATAATTACCAAAATCAACTGCTTTGAGGATTACACTAAGCAAACATAAAAAAAAAAATATGGACAAAAAAATTACGAAAAAATTAAGGTGATATTGACAGAGCCAACCCCATGAAGAAGTGACACTTTATAACAACTTTAAAAACAGACGTGATTAGACTTTTTTTCCTTCCTTGATAGGTTCTTGTGCTGTGTGGGCAAGTGGAGACTTCTCACCGAGGGCCTCCGCACTTTTAATCGAGGGAATATGTGGAGGGATTATGGTGTCTCTGGTAGTGGTGACTAACAAGACATCCTTCCATGAAGAAGTGCCCTCCCCTTAGAAGATATTCTCTCTCTTTCTTTCTTTCTTTCTTTCTTTATTTCTCTCTCTCTCTCTCTCCCCTTTGTCTTCTGAAGGGAAGAGGAAGCCAAACGCGGGGAGGATGCCTGCACCATTAACAACCAGTCCAGTCTTTTAAGTATCTCCTTTTAGGACCCCGAGACAGCTTTGCAACAGTTGAAGGTTACCCTGCAGATGGAGGGGGGGGGGGGGGGGGGGGCATAGGGAGAGAGAGAAAGAAAATCACTGATATGGCTTATGGAAAACAGAGTCATCAGAGTAATGTTCTCGGGAGCAGCTGTACAGTTACCTTAGCGTGTTTCAGTTCCAGCTCTGCCAGCTCCACCAAGTTCTTCCGGAAGGCTGATACTCGTCTTGTCTTGAAATCTATCAATTCTGAATTTTAAAGGCAAACACACTTTGTGTAAATCTTCCATGTAACACTTATCAGGTACACAGAAGTAATTTGTGCTTGCCAACATTGCATTTTGGTGTGCAGGGGGAAAAATCGTACCTTGTTTTGCTGACTCGGAAATTTTCTCAAATTTCTGACAGCTCAACTGCTGAGTGGTTTCTGCTTGTAGGACATCTTTGTTCTTAGCCCTTGCTTTGTCCAGAGCTTTGTTTGCATTCTCGTAATCAACTAGTGACCTTCCCCGTCTGTACAAAAGGTCCTTTAAGAAAAGAAGAAATGCAATGTATGCATCTCATCATTAAACTAACTGACAGCGTATCGGGTTGTTCAACAACGTCTTCAAACACATCTGTGGTCCCACCCTCAGTTTTGCATAACAGATGAAATATTGCCCGTGGCAAACATGGCAGTTCTGACATGAAATTATTATGTTTGTTATTGCTTTCATCTAAAAGAAAATGACATTTAACCTTTGCAGCTTGCGACTCCCTGAGATAGTACTTCAACAGGTCAGCGAGTTTCAGGTCCTCATCGGCTGCTACACGCGCCTCAATTTTCTGCATTTGAAGGAGAAAGAAGACATAAACAAGGAGAATCTAAACTAAACATTAAAGGCAAAACCTACTCTTTCCTGATGACAGTTCTTTCCATGTGTTAATCACAAACTTTTATTGTAACAAGCACTAACTCATTTAAAAGTAACAGAAAGAATTCAGCTTAACTGAATACAATTTAAGACAGGATTTAAGAAAGAAATTACTTTTTTAAGGAATAAAAATGTAATGGTTTACCCGTGTTTTCTCAAAGAGCTCTGACACCTTCAGGAAGAATCTACAAGTCAGACAACAAACAGACACATACTTTGTTTAAAAAAAGCAGGAACACCAAACACATTTGATCAGACACAGGAACTGCTTTACAAGATAAACGCACTTGCACATATCTGTTGAATCCTGGGTCCCGAGGCTGTACATTGCGGAGGCAATTCTGTTGATGTCGTCTGCAGCGCCTGAAAAAAGCCAGAGCTGTGACAAAACGCTTCGACACAGACACTAAGAAAACCAAACGTACATCCATCTTACATCCAAGCCAGCCTTACTGCATGCACAGATGCACCCACTTCCTCATCCAGCCAACCCAGTCAGTGTACAGATGCTGTTCATTTTACTTCCATCCATCCGCAGGATCTTTTGGGTTAATGCATCCAATTTTTGTTGCTGCTTTTAGAGGCAAGTATCATGTTTTATTGTTGTGGAAATCCATAGCCATGGACAAATGTTTAAGACCACACTTGAGAACATTTACTTTTTTCTTAGAATGCAGTGATTGCATCAGAAATGAAATTGACTGCATGAGATTGCGTCAATCTTACGTCGGCCTATTGTAGTCAGCTTTCAATTGACCACCAGTCATTATGCGGCATTTTGCATTTTCTAAAAACACACAAAAATTGGTAAAAAAGTGTCATTCACAGTCAGATGCTCAGACCCCTTATGTATGAATAAGACCCTGAATTCGCATTGCCAATCGCTTCTTCAGAATATCTTTTCTGGTGAAGAACCACAATTTGTGCCCTCGGGACTTCTGTGAGTGATGCTTTTAATACCATTTGCGTGGGTTTTTAGAAAAGGCAAAACACATATAAACGCGGCGTAATGACATATTAACGGCATGATAGTCAATTGAAGTGACTACAATAGGCCAGCGTAAAGATGACGCAATCGCATGTAATCAATTTAAATTCTGATTCAATATCTGCGTTCAGGGAAAAAAGTACAGTTTCTCAGGAATAGTCTTAAACTTTTGTCCACAACTGCATTAAACAAGACGATCATTGGGCAAGACGATGGATACGGCCTTTGCGAAAATGACAGTTGACTGCACAGATAGCTTTCGGCAATAACAGCAGGATCTTGTCAACAGAGTTTATAGGCCCCTGCTTAAGGTGGTGGTTCAATAAATAATGTGAATTTCTTACCACTGAACTACTGGACAGTCAACCATCACATTCACGACACTCATACAAGCAGCCAGCCTTCATCAATGCCTCAGACACGACCAGGCAACGCTCTCTCTTCTCAGACAATGGGACTGGCAAGAACAGATTCAACTTACCCATTTCCACATCAGTCAGCAAATTAACATGAAGAGAAGAGTAGACATAAAATACTGTGCACAGAGGTGGACAGTAAAAGTACACTTGCTTCCACCAACAGTAAAACATGATACGTTTCAGCCTGGATGAGACCTGATTGGTTCTTGACCAATTTTTTATATTAATTCCCCAACTGGGACCAATGCAAAAGGACTTGAATTCGAGTGTCAGCATCCCGGTGCTTACCTAAAGCCTGCCAATGAGAGGTTGGAGAGAGGAGACTTACTTTTATGAGATCTGATCATTCTATCTGATTTCACAGACGCGTCTTTGACCCGGTTATGATATTCTATAAGGAATGTCTTCTCATGCTCAAAGAAGTCATCGACGTCCTGCAAGACAGAGTGGATGCCTTCAAATAAAACACCACAACTTCATAAACACAAGAGTACGATAAGTGTTTTTATTGACATATTTAACTAATTGCAAACACACACAAAAAAAATTAAAATTTTCACCTCCTGTTTTCACCTAACTTTGTATCCCTTTCCTCCACCCCTCCCCCACACTCTTCAACTGAACTCTCCACTCCTCACCAGCTTGCCTCAGTGAATCACATGATGGTCACATGGCGGTGGTGAACCTCACACGGAGGCACTAGCTCCACCCTGGCCTGGCCTCTGCACTTCGGCACTCACCTTCACTCCGGCCACCAGCACGCCGTCTGCCGACTTCACCACATTCTTGAAGAAGTCCTCCAGCTTCTCCTTCTTGTTCTTGCCTCGTACGCTCAGCTGGGGAAAAGGAAGCGGATGGAGTGAGTGAGAGACAATCACTTACAGGATCCAAGTCGAGAGACATCAAATGTCATGTCATGTCAAATGTTATCTGACACTTAAATTAAAGAGGGGGTTGTGATTGCATTTCAAGGGAGACATCTCCCCCTATACACAATTTAGGAAACAGTAAGACTGGATGAGAGTGCCATCACTTCACTTACATCTTGGTTGTACTCTAAAAACACGTGGAAATTCAGGTCTTTGCGCAGGACAGGATGGGCAGCCACACGACACAGGAACACCTCGTGCATTGCCACAGTCTTCTTGAAAATGGCCAGGTATTCACTGGGACAGAGACTCGACAGATCACTCTAACTCCAACAGCAATAAAGCAAACATACATAGACTAAAACCATGAAGGGGCACACAACAACAACAACAACAACAACAACAACAAGAAACCAAGACACTCACGCCTCCAGTTCCTGCTTCATTTTGGTAAATTCCTCTTTAGTCATGGAGCCCTCTCCTTCGCCCAGCTTCTGCAGCTTCTCACGGGACGCGTCAAAGTCTGGTCGTGGTGGAGCTGGCGGGATCTGACAGTGACACATAAAGGAGTTCACTCATTTAATGGAAGTCTGGGTTGTTCCATGTGGGTGACGACTAGCTGTCAGAGGTCGATGAAGATTTACGCTGGCTGTGTGAGCTCAATGACATTTCCAAAACACATCACGGAAATGGGCTGCAAGTTCCCCACTCTAGCTGGCTTAAAACACTCCCCAAACGAGGCGTCATAAATCTCACAGTAACGCAGAGGAACATTTGATATACAACTCGTGTGTGTGTGTGTGTGTGTGCTAGTCAACATCCCAATCAGGCTGCTTGAGTTCCTTTTGTGTCTAGTTTGAAATTCAAAATGAGGAGGCCCCAGCCTTCTAACCTCCTCAAACTGCTCTGTCTCCTCTCCAGTCCCAGCTATAAAAACCAATTATAAAATGGCTGGACTTCAGCCAGAGAAGACATTGTCCAAAATACACTGTGGCATCCTTAAGTCCCCACCGAGAGCTCTTTAATCAAAGGATGACTGCTTCTCCCCCTGCTTTGGCTTTCACTGTAATGTTTCCATTTAAAAGCAAGCACAAAGTGACTACAGAGGAAAACAGTATGTGTGAGTGTGTGTGCTGAATATATTTATATACATATATATATCTATATCTATATATGTATATATTCCATTTATATATATATATGTGTGTGTGTGTGTACATACATACATAGAAAACATACAGACACACACACACACACACACACACACACACACACACACACACACACACACAAATAACCAAGGAATCTAGGACATTTAGAAACTGCTCATATAGTACCAAGTGTCTCAAAGATGCAGTTAATCATCACTTCATTATGAATCATCACTGTTTCAACATCATTTGATGTCCAGTGGCTCTTTGGACCACCTATCTTTGCATACAGATCAGAAGGCAGGGTTAAGAGAATAGCTATCCAACTCCTGTGAATCAGCCAATGACAGCTTGCATTTCTCTGACTTGGGTGACATCCTGACAGACACTTTCCCATAAACATAAGGCCCTCGGCAGCCTCTGTCGAAACCAATGTCTAACATAAAGTACTTTCCTTGGTAATCAGGAAATTGCATTACACGCAAAATTGCTGACAACCGGTGAGGATATCCACTCAATGAGGCACCTCCTTTTTTTTTTTTTTTTAACTCTTTACATACCACTGGTAAGTTAGTATCACTTTGGTCTGTTCAGACCTCTTAGTACATTACTTCAAAGAGGAGTACAAATCTAGAGCCCCTATATTTATTATTGCCATCATTACAACCAGCAATTAGGTAACCAACCTGAAGTAGAGACTGAATAAAGCAATTATACTAATCATAAACCGCGCCTTGCTCTTACAAGTAAGCCAACAAACCTAACATAACAATCCATACATATGGCAACAGCAGTGCAGACATGCAGCACAGTCTCAATCCAGCTTCAACCACAGTGTCGCATTTACCTGTTTGCATAAGGAGACAGTGTGACCTTGGTGGAGGTAAGGGAGCACTGAAAACAAAGTGATACACAGCCAACTCAATACTCACAATGTACCCCGCATACTCCTCATTCTCCACAAAGGAGTCGTGGAGCCAGATAAATTCTTCGTGCTGGCGTACAACAGAAAACTCATTCTGTTTGAAGTTGGGGAGAGTGGTCTGGGAGGGAAGAAATGGATCAAACATTAACTCTAAATCATATTGACTCTTATTGTACAAAAAGTCTAAGCAGAACCCATTAAAACAAGAACATGACCTACACGCATCACTCTAAGTAGGTTAAGGATGAGCGCTATGCAATTGCCAACATACAATTGTAAGTAGTTAAGCATTTCACTTTCAGTCTAAAATCTTGCAATCCTAAGAGAGCTATTGACAGGGGTAAGTGAGAGCACTCATGAATTATTAAATAGTGGTTTAAAGCTGCTAATAGCCTTCAGTAATGAGCCATTTTGGATCAATGCAACGGTCAGCTGGAAGACCAAAACAAACACAGAAAATGCATGGTGATCTTCAACTGAAAATGACAACATCAAGGCTCACACCTGACTATATGCTTAACTCTTTGTGAAAAAAAATCATATTTGAGAGAAAACGCAGCCTTCTCAGACTTCAGAGATGGAGTTCCAACATACCTTTGTATGAACGGTAAACTTGACCTTATCACGCTCACTAAGTGCATCTGAAATATCCACTTGTAAAGTTGCATCAGTTTGGAGATCCACATTGACTGCCCTTGGCTAAAATGAGATCAAATAAGGAACAAGAGTTTATATACAAACATAACAAACAATGAGATGTTTAGAGCAGAACCCTCAGCATGAGTCTGTGCAGGCCTTCTGTCACTGTTACACTGATCCGATGAATGACATCTCGAACCGAGATAGAATTGTGTAAAAACACATAACTAGCGGGTTTCTAATGTGAAACCAAATTGCGCCAGTCCAAACAACAGCTGATTACTTTAAACCTGGGCTCAACATGTAGCGTTTCGATGCCAAATAGGACTGTCTACCTTGAGTGGTAAACAGTAGCTGTTTGATTACGACGCACCGTTGGGAAGGGCACACTACCTTGATTTGTCGTGTCAGGCTTAGCTTTATATGAATATAACAAAAACCCATGAGCAAATCCAACAGAATTCTATAACATCAGAAAGGTCAATGTTAGAAATGTCTGTGATGGTGAATTGAAGCAGTGCTTCGCCATTGTAGGCACTCGTAAAGACAGAAACTGTTTGTCTGGCTAGCCTGTAGTTAGCAACACGGTAAACTTACATTGACATAATTTCACGACAAACCAGGCAATTGTGACCTTTATTATCACTATAAAATGCTGTCAAAACCACCATTGCTGTAAGACACATGCTCCTTTTCATTCAACATGTAAATAATGGGCTGATTAGCTAGCTAGCTAAGTTACATGTTGGCATTCAGTGCAGAATCCCGCTAGCAGATAGCACCAGCCACGGTAGGAAGTCAACTGACACTGCAAGCAACACTGAACCAGGAAAGCTAGCTAGCTAGCGTGAGTTACAATAGCGATTTCACACACCTAGCAGTCATCGCACCTGAACCTATTATGGATTGTATTTGACAACTGATTTTAGGACGCACCACTTTAAAAAGATGGACGAGTTTAATATAACGGAAAAGTAAGGAATCCAAGAAAAAAACTTACACCCCTGTCCTCCTCAGAGAGGAAATCGGGACCGTCGTCCAGCCCTTCTTGCTGTCAAAATACAGTCAAAATGCACAGTATTTATTGTCTGATCTTCATCAACATGACTGGTGTCTACGCTACTCGACAGAAAGCATTTGGACGTTTAAAATCTTAACCAGGGCATGCAGTTATTGTGGATAAACCTACCATCATGGCTGCTGCGGGTGGAGTACGAATCTAGCGAAGTCGTGTGACGTGCGGCAGCAGGATTTGAAGGAGGAGCCTTCGATGCCTGGTAGGAAATACTGGACTGTGTGAAGGTAGCCTGGTACAATCAAGGTAAACAGGCCTAACCTGTATTGAGATGTAGTGTTATAACAGCTGTTGGCCTATTGGATTACAGCCCTAGGCTAGGTCTACTGTTTGCATGTATACATATATCTGATAGCACTGTTTCTGTGCTGGAAGTAAGGCACCTGCTACGACTAAGGATTTCCGTACCAATAGTTCTTATATTATTGGTCCGTAATGTTTTTTCCGTGCCAATAGTGCATACTGTTGCCACTGTCGAATTTTCCGTAGATTTCTTTCCGTAAGGTTTATTCCCATTCCGAAGCATTTGGGAACATGGTGTTTGTCAGTGGAGAGCGATATGAGAACTGTTAACTCTCCCGCTGTGATAAATCCTAGTGCGGCACTGCCCGGCGCGGGCATCACCGGTCGCTAGGGCTTCCTCCGGGGCGCGCCTCACAGGCCCAATGGCCCTCTGTCGGTGCCCGCCATAATGCTGCGTAATAATAAAACGTGCGTTCACCTGATGAACTCGGAAAAAAACATCAACACCTGCATGGCCTCTGAAGTACGTTAACCTTACGTTACGTTAAGTGAAGTACGTTAAGTACGTTATTATGCAGTAAAACTTTGGAATCTTCTACCAGACCACATCAAAACTGCCCCCACCATAGACAGTTTCAAGACAAGACTAAAAACAAACCTATTCTCTTTAGCCTATATGTGAAATTCTCTATTAATTACGGTATGCTGCTTCTTAGTGCTAATCATAATGTCTCTTACCTGCAATTTATTGATTTTAATGTTTTATTTATTTATTTATTTTCTTTCAATTTTCATTGTGTTTTTTTTTATTTTTATTTAAGTTTCTTTGACTGTGTTTCAATTTAAATTCTATGTTTGTTTCTGTAAAGCACATTGAATTGCATTTAATGTACGAAATGTGCTATATAAATAAATTTGCCTTGCCTTGCCTTGCCTTGCCTTGCCTTACATAAGTATTTTTGTTCGTTTAAATCATATTAATAGCCAATCATGTTTATCAATCAAGCTCGATTGGAATAGTATAGCCGATATCAATTAGGTTATCCTAATGTCTTTGAAAAAAACTGTTATGCTGGCAACTTCACTACACAACATTAAGAATGCAAACATATAACATAAAATTGTAAATTACTTGTTAAATGTAATTAAACAGTGTTTGATATGAAACCGAACATTGCCACATATTGTAGACAGAGTTGAGAAGAAGTCACATACTTTGCTTTTCTTATCACGCTAATGACTTTGGATAAATTCCACACATCTGTTGTGGAAGGCAGTCAGCTACTTTTAGGTCCTAAGATTTCAGTGTTACACAGAGTATATTTTGAGGATAAGGATTAGGATAGGTCAATTATCCTTTAACACAAGTAACTACACCACATCCTGGAAGTGTTTGGAGATTGGTATCATGGTTGGATGGACCATTTCACCGTTTGCTTTCACCATGGCAATGGAGGTCATTATAAGGCTATCTATATTGTTGTTGGTGGTGAAAGGCTGCAGCCCAGTTACCTCCCATCCAAGTTTATATGGATGACATGATGTCACTGACAACAACTGCGCCATGTACCCATCGGCTGTTAGCCAAGTTGAATAACAATCTGAAATGGGCAAGGATGACTGGGTGAAACAGGTGGAAAAGAGGTTTTCATATTGATGGTGAGGTAAAAAAGTGAAAGAAAGTCCTCTCTATGGCAGAGGTGGTGTAGACACACACACTCTGAAATCCACCTCTGCATTTAACCCATCCAGGGAAGTGACACACACACACAGTGAAGTGAGGTTACACACTAACCCGGAGCAGTGAGCTGCCTTTGGCGGCGCCCGGGGAGCAGTGATCGGGGTTAGGTGCCTTGCTCAAAGGCACTTCAGCCGTGGATGTGGGCATGGGAGAGCAGTGGTCTACCACTACATTTTTCCTACTGGTCGAGATCGAACCGGCCACCTTACGGTTTCCAGCCTGAAACCCTAACCAGTAGGCCATGGCAGCCCCAATTCCTTCTATTGTAGAAAAACCTGTAAAGAGTTTAGACAGGTGGTACAATTCCAGATTGAGTGACCGAGGACAGGTTTCAGAGCTCAGAGAATTCCTTGTAGAGGCTATCAGCACTATTGACAAGACAAGACTGAAATTGTGGTGCTTTCAGGCTTTTGTGATGTGTAAGGTGGCTTTTGACTGTGTATGAAGTTGCTATTTCGTTTAAGTTTTCGAGGACAGTCACTTAAAGACACTTTTAAAGGAGTTGTCTGAGGCTGCTGATGCCAGACACTTCTGTGGAGCCTTCTGGAAGTTAACGAAACACTTATGACGGAAGGTGCCTGCTTGGAAACCCCAGAGAAATGCACACAAAGACAACTTGATGTTGTTGTATGCTGCTGCTCAGGTCTAATGGTTGGGTAGTCTTGTTGTTGTGTTTAGAACTTGTGACGTACTGACAGCACCAATCATATAATTTAGTTTACCGCTCAAAAGCACATTTAAGTGTGCAGTTTTTCATCAGTGTTGATGTGTTTCATCACAGTTCAGTCATGTAATTTATTTTAGGCTTACATTTAAGGGTGCACTTACACTTTAAGGCCAGATGTGCAAGTTTGTGGTCCACTTAAGCAACTTAGGCCTATTGAACATATCTACTGAGCTCCTAAATTACATTTTATAATCAAGCTCAGTGTACTTACTTTGACCTTTTTTTTCCCCAGACTGCACAAGTGATCCTTTTTTCGCCCAGTGCATGTTAAGTCTGTCTGCAATATAATTGTATTATAAATAAGTTTGGTGAAGTAGACGGCAACACAATACCTCTTTGTATCTTTGACAGCACTAGATAAATGGTTATGGTTATAGTATTAAGCAGACACTTTTGTCAACTTACAAAAAAAACCCTTAGGAAACAGATAATAAAAACAAAAAAGAAATAAGCATAATGAAAAATAATTGAAGAAACAATAAAAGGTACCAATTATTATTATCATTATTATTATTAATAATAATATCATAAATAAAACAATGCAAAAAACGAAAATATGACTATAAAGTCAGCCTCAGGTGATTCATTAATTAGACAGATGTTAACTAAAAAGGTGAGTTTTAAGTACCTTTTAAATGTACGAGGGATGTTGATGGAATGGACAACACTAGGTAGGTCATTCCACCACGAGGTACCACAAATGAGAAGAGTTCTGACAGCGATCTCTTGCTGCTGAGAGATGGCAAAGACAACAAATGCTCATTAGAGGAGAAAAGTGGTCAACAGGGGGAATAAATCCTTTTCTCATGCCCAACCAAATGATTATGAATACGATCTTTCACTGTATATGTTCCTAAGGCGAACCTCAGCACCCTGGGAGAGAGGGCTTTCAGCTACATCGCCCCCAAGTTGTGGAATTCACTGCCAGACTACATCAGACACTGTGACTCAATTACTGACTTTAAAAGCAGACTTAAAACTCATTTCTTCAAGATAGCTTATGGACTGACTGACTGACTTTTATTTTTCTTATTTTTATTTATTTCTATGAGATGTTTTGTAATTCTCACAACCTGTTTGTGAAGTGACCTTGGGTGTCATGAAAGGCGCTTTAAATAAAATATATTATTATTATTATTATTATGAGGTTGTTTCCAACTACAGGCAGAGAGAAAAACATGTATTGAATGTATTGAACCCCCTCAGCAACAAGCATTTACTATTTATTTTTTTTAACTTTTAATTGTTGAAAGTCTGAAAGCTAAACATTACACCTTACTACCTTTATACTTGTTAGCTGGAGTCCTTTTTTAAATCGAGGTATCTATTTCCCTATTTCAAAAACCACCTTGAAGCCGAATAATTGGTTGTCATGCAATTAATTACCACTAGATGGCAGACAAATCAAGCAACCAAAGCATTTTACACTCAACTTCATTGTAATTAAAAATCGTGAACCTGCGTGAACTGAACAATGATTAAAACACATTTGGCAGTTGTTCACACAGGCCTGAACTCTGCAAAGCATTACTTCATCAAGTTGAAACTCGTAGCATCCTCTGCTTTCAAGTGGTCCCAATACAACGCTAGAATAATCAATAAACGTGTTAACGTCTCTTTGTCATTAAAACTGTTCAGTTTCATTAATAAATCAATTGCAATTCTGAAATATGGAATTATTTATCCAATATTATGTAATTGTCTTAATTATATACATGCAAGGTTATGATCACTCAATGGTCAAATGTCGAACTGTCCAACTTCTCACTCTGTATTACTTGCCTGTACTGTATATGTCTTACTTGCCTAATTCAATTTTATATGCAATGAAGACACGAAAAATGTGAATCATAATCTACACTCTATCATTTGTGGTAAACCATTAAATCGTACAGATGTAAAATGATACTTTTTTTCTCTTGTAGGATAATTATCATATGCAAAGTCTTTTTTGAAGGGGTTTGAAACAATTCGAGGTTGGTGTGCTTTCCAGAAACTCTAGTCTCTGAGTATACTGGGCTTCAATTATTGGTTTCCTGAGACTTGAGAGGAGTAATTTCCTTGTCTTTCCCGGTAGGTTTCTACCAAATTGAAGTTATTTAGTCATTAGTTTCTTCACATAGCCTACATTGCATTTTGCAACAGGACTACAATGTTATTTATTCCCTCGGGAGTTTCATCAAAGCGGAAAAAAAGTATCCCAAAGTATTTCCTGTCAAACTCCCATAAACAATTAAAATGGCTTTTAGCTGTGTTTTGTCTGTCCACTTAGCGTTTTGCAGTACCAGCCAGTCAGGCCATTAGTCCCCAAATCTAGATGCTTCTAGACACTGACCCGCGCTCCTCAGTTGGGGTTGGGTTTGCCAGTTGTGTCTGAGCAGAATCTTGTGATGTTTTCAAGGCATGCGCTAACACATGTAGATGCCAACAGTTCGTCTCGTTGATGGCAGGCTTAGATGGGCATACGCAGATGTATTTTTAAACAGAGCACACAGACTTTTAAACGTAAACAGTGCTGGTTGTTTTCAACAGCCGATCCTGTGAAAACTCCTCGAGACTGACACTCCATTGAGGTGTGTCAACATGTTGTGAAATATGTTTTAAATTGTGAAGTAGGTTTTAACCAAGCCCACAGTTCTCATGTTGTTCCATATCTTTTTGGAATGAATAAACACAACACGACAAATACAGTTTAGTCGGTAATCGATGGGTTTACCTCACATATATGAACTGGACGCATAAAATGCACTTCAGCTGGCCCTTCAGGAACAAGGGATGTGTTTAGTGAATACTCACAAAATGTGAACACTGAACACACATGCTGAGTATCCATACTTTGAGAGGACCTTTGTATTGTACACACTGTACATGAATATCCATAGAATCAGGAATGCTAATCCTAGCCCATGACTTTTTTTTCACAGAAATATCTTTATTACATTTTAAGCATGACAATTTATTGTCTGTTAGATGCTTTCGATGTGTGATATGGACAACATCGACACTTGCAGCCTCGCAGTAGTCATAGTTCACATAAACACAAATAGCAAATTATAAATACCCTTCATAAAAAAAACACATTCTGAATGTGCACTGAAAACTTCACTTGTCAAAGGTTTTGTCCAGAAAAAGAGACCAATTAATTAAAACTATGGTTATGTCCTGAATAATGACCTAGATGTTGTGTTGCGCCTTGTTTCACCATCTGGTTGCTATTCTGTGACAAGTGATACAGCTCTGGTAAGGAGACAGACAGTACAACTCTGAGACATAACATCCAGTAGATATTTCCTGTTCACAAATTACACCAGTGGCGGTGGGCTGGGCTTTAAAGTTCAGAGTACAAAGATACATTTGGGCTCAATCGTTCTGCTTTTCTCAGGAAAAGTCAAAACTTGTGTGAAAATAATCTATCAGCAGATCATAAACCTCTATTCTAAAGCATTGATGACTTAATCAGTGGAATAGTTTTTTAACCATGAGTCTTAGGTTCCTTTCCTCTTCTGCCTTGCGTCTTGCTTGCTAGTGTGTGCAGTGTCTGTATGCGTTCATGTGTTAGAAAAACATTCGGTCTTGCGTCGTCGAAGACTGCGCAGGCTGCTTGGCAGGGGCTTCCCTTTCGCTGCTCCTTTGGAAGCATGTCCAGTTTTGCCATTTGTGGACAGCGATGACAAGACACAAAAGCATGCTGTCCATAAATAGCTCTGGCCAGCCGAGGATTGCTGCTCACTGCCGGCAGATCAAATTCTCCAAAGGGAGAAGGAGAGGCAGCAGCAGCGGCGGGGACGGTAGAAGCACCAGCAGGCCCCCCTGGCCCCCAGCCCAGCTCTTCTGTAACACCCACGCTTCACTCACACATGCCCTGCACTACGCCACCAACCACCCAGTTCATTGAAACTTTTTAAAGACCACAAAAGCAGAGGTCCAGTTCCTATACTGGCAATCAAAGCTTCCATGAGCCCAGAGGACAAGTGTAATTCTACATCATGTCCAACTACAGCTGTCTGCCTTGTGGGTGGCCTCACTTACTAGCTCGTTTGTAAGAGCTCCTTTAGCACAGAGAAAACCAAAGCTTGGGCATACTGACTTTCTAAGCAGTTTGTAAAAATATATATTTGATTATACTGTTTCAAAGGTCATCAGCATTAACAGGCATTAAGGATTTATTTTGTTCTATAGAGCTAATAACATAAATGGAATCACTGAAAATTGTGATTTACATATCAGTAGAGATGTTAACAAATGTACATGTTTCATTCATAGTTCAGTCATTTTAAACCTCCCCGTCTGGTGGGTCTAATCTGCAAGTTTTTGGAATAGGTCAGGGTCGAGAAATCTTTACATTTAGAGATAAAAAAGGGCCTTCAAGAGTTTTAAATTAAACATAAGTGCCAGTAATTCTCCAGAACACGTTGTCACTAAATGGAAAATTCAATTAACTTGAGCAGCAGCCTGGCTCCTCAGTATGGGCAACCAAAAAAACATCTGAAAATACCCCTTAAGGAAAAGCAGACTTCTTCTTTGCATGCACCTGAAAAAATGTCTTCGGCAAAAGCAGAGGAACCATGCAAACAAGCCCACAGAGACTATCTTAGTGTTGTCTGCCACAAAGTTTTTTTATTGCGAAGTGGCGATCTTCCTCGATCTCAAAAACAATGTTCCACTTAAGGCTGCAAATGCAGATACTGCCATCTTTACAGATAGTGTGTGTATGTGTTCTCTTTTTAGTGTTTATAAAAACTGTGAGCAGCACGCCCCCTCCTCGGTATTCAGCGGTGTACTGTACAGTCCAATGAAAGTAAGGCTGCAAACGGAACAGTAATATACCCATCTGTCCTTGTCCATATGCATAACAGGAATGGAAAACTGTGGTTCTTAAAACTTCTGTCCGGATGACAAACAAGATATTCAAATTGTCATTTTCTTCATTTAAACTTCCTACCTCAACTTGTAGTGTATACAAAAAAAGTGCATTTCTTTTTCTGCATAGTGTAAAACGTGTTTTGCCATGTCAAAATAAAGCCCAATTAGGTAGAGCCATCAATATATAAATACATTTCAAACTCAAGAGTGCAAAGTGCTCTGGATAGAAGCAAGCACCTGGGGAGTGAGTAATTGTCAAGGCATAAACAGAAAGCAGTCAGGTTCTTATGTCTTAAGCTTCAAAACGATACTGCAGCCATGGCAAAAGAAAAAATGCCAAAAGTGTCATTTGTGATTTTTTTTTCTTCTTCTTAGTGTAGGGAGCGTTATTAGTTTCTGGTAGTGCCACATCTTGCTTTGTTTTTGGCAAAACACACAATGTGCGAACATCCCATGAAGGTTTTACGGATGGAAAAAAAATACTCCTACCAGGAGTTGATAGCTGGCTATTAAGTAGTAGGACCTTCATTTTTTTTTGCACATGTTAATGAGATCTCCTTCATTGTGGAAAAACAAAACAAAAATAAAGAAAACAAAACAAACAAAAAAAATGTATCTAATGCTACTCCTTCAGGATCAAATGATATAGACACAGCTGCTAAGATGAAAGCGCGCAGAATCCAGATGGCACAGGTCTTTTTCTCCTTTTACAATGCTTTCCCTTCCAGCGATACAACCACATTGCCTCCCAGCTTTTCCGCCAAAGTAGAGCGATCCTGAATGTCATCTAAACCATTGACTTGCCATTCGTGCTTAATACCTGAGGAGAGAGAACAGTGTAAGCAAAGATTCTCACTGAGAGAGAACCAAGATGACCCATGTTCCTAGAGCAGAGTTGAACAAAAAATGTGTACAGCACGAAACCTGGCAGACAACTTTATATCTATGTTTTCCAAGATCACCACCACCCCCCCCCACCCCCCCCCGCCCCAATCCTTGACAGACTTTTTTATTTTGCTATATTTCTTATTCTCTGTACAATGTCAATGAACACCAATCCTATTACTGTTAACCAAGGGATATGCAATGACCCCTTATTAAGACTAATAGTGTAATTTACAGTGCGCTAGGAGAAACATCCAGCATGAAATAATGGACACACCAATAATATAACCTATAGCAGCCATAAAAAAATTAAAGACTAAGAAAAGGAACTTGTACATAACCATTGTCCCTTGAGATCGGTGGACATTAGTCATTAACTGTATGTTAACTTGGACTCACCTGTAAACTTCTTTTTGATGGCATCTTTAGAACTAGCATAGATCATTTTGCTTTTGAGTGGTGCCCCTTCTGGCGCCCTGCAATGGGACAACAAAAGAGTGTTGATCAGTCAATGTATGTTGTCCTAAATCATACTCTGGAAAGTTGGTTTCATTGCTAAAGGACTTGACAAAGTACTGCCAAAACCTTGGAAACAGAAACATAAATAGGCAGTCTCCCAGTGACAACCTATACACAAATGTGAAAAATGACAGGCAGGTAAAGGTACCTACCAGAATATAAATACCAGGTCCTCCTTCTTAGACTCTTTTGTCTCGTAGGTGGCATCGTATAAGCCATATCTGCAATCGTTCAGAGGTAGGAGCTTGACAAAGCAAGCATAGGGGTCGTCCACGGTTTCCCCAATGTCACCGACCAGGATCTGCTTGCCCTCCTCTACAATGATCTTCTTCTTGTCTTCACTGAGACAGAAGAGGACAGCCTTCTTGCGCTGCTTCTTCACCTCGTCAGAGGCAGAAGACTTGCGCACCTTCATATCGTTGAAGACCTTGATGACGTCATCGTTGACTGTAACACCTGAGGCCTACAACAGTGATGGAACAAGAGTTAAGAAACAAAAAAGGGGATTGTTTAAACAAATGTCACTAGGAGCAATTCCAGTCAGATCAGTAGCCTAGTTAAAACATTTAATCAAAACCATAAACACGTGAATTATGGCCTTTCACTCACTTGAGTAAGTCATAACCTTTCACTGGCATTCTATATGATGAATCCCCTCCCTGTGACTCAGTGATCAATAAATTGATCTGGCTAAAGTACCAACTCTGATTCAGGAAATGCCACCTATGAGTCAGGAAAAATGCTTTGGCTCAATACATTATGAATCATGAACCACCGGCCCAGGGACAGGGAGCATGAGACAGCACACGTGGATCGGACGGCACCGTCATTGAGCACACCTAGCCCCACTTCATATTGATTCATTTACGTGCTGGACATAACTAAGCTGGCTAGTACCATATGCAACGTTGCCCAGATGACCTGACACTAAAGTTGACAGCCACGGTCGGTGCGCTACCTATCTTACACAGACACTGTCAACCAAACCAAAGTTATAGATCAAGTTTTCTAAACACTCACTTGTAACATTTTTACTCGCTCGTAACAAAGTAAAAAGGCAATCCGAAAGTTGTGATAAAATATTCTGACAAATGTTATATAAAATAAATGTACCTTAAATGCTAAAGCTGTTAAAGTTCGCTAGCAAGTTATTCAATCCAGCAAACTTGCTAACTATCCCACTGCTGTTAGGTAGCTGCCATGCTAGCATTGGCTGGATGTAAGGCTTAATACTGCTGACTAAATCCATAAGAAATGAAGCTAGCAAGACAGGACACCGAAACCGTATTCCAATTCCGCTAAATCAGTGTTTCGCATTCGACTCCAGAATACGTTACCTGCCAACAGTTAGACCATATTAAAAGCTATAAAAGTGAATAGGTAAACTTGACGTCAACTTAACTAACTTATCCTAACTTAGCTTAAAGGCAATTAACGTTACAGCAAGGCACAGGCGGCTAAAATTAGGTTAAAATGGCTGCCCCAGGCCATAGGCCCTATGGCAATCACGAAGTGGAACTGGTTTTATTAGCCAACCACAGAACTAACATAAGCACGCAATCAAATTAAAATCCAAAACTTTGTCGTAATTTTGAACAATGGCAACTTTACGTTAGTTACGTGAATGTTACAGCCATAACGATAATACACAATACTTCACTACGACCAAAAACGTTGCCGACTAGAATAAGTTATCTGTGGCTAGTTAACTCACACTAAGTTAGTATTAAACAGCAACCAAATCCACACCGAATCAGTGTGCTTACCATGTTGTCCTACTGTTGGTTCAGCGGTGTTTGGAAATGAATGTGCAAAAAAATTCAAGGGACTGTGGTATCTGGGAATGTGAGCGACCGACCGTGTGTGAGAGAGTTACAGAAGGGGGTGAGGCAAGGGATACGCGCGTTGCAACCACTGCACAGTCGCAACGACGGGCGGGATCAGGATAGGGATTGGTGCTGGAATAGACGAATCAAGTGGCTATGCCATGACAAGGGGTTGATCTGTGCCGAGTGCTGAATCTGTAGATGTCATTCAAAGTTGACACAGGGGCTATACAGATTTATCACAATCGACATCTGCAAGCCGAGGTCGGTGTATGTATCAAAGAACACCAAATCTACTAAACGTATTTAACAAAATGCATTTATTTTACATACAGAAAAAAATGTACACGATAAGCAGTAACATGACAAGAAAACAAGATACAACCCTTTGCAACTTTGTTGTTTCAACTGAAAACCACCTCTGGTTATACTTTTCGAACACATCCTATAAAAAAAACATTCTTATAAATAAAGCAAGTATTCAAATTCAAAATTATATCCTAAATAAATAACCAATTGATACAAAAGGAGAAATACAAGAAAGAAATTTGGAAGAGCAAATTTTGGTTCCTATGTAGTGTTCAGCAGGGTAATAGGGACCAATAACGGTTGATTCAATAACATTTTACAACTTACTACTATGAAACAAAACAATGTTTGTTGCTTCCAGCTGCAATACTTAATTTATTAAAGTTAATGATGACCAAAGTAAAAGTATATATACATTGAAAAACAGTAGTCTAGAAATGCAGCCTAGGTAAAAAATATACATGCACTGTTAAAAAAAATATTCTGAAAATCACAGTGCCTTTTGTCCTGAGTGTGTGAATGGAGAGGACTTCAACACAGTGCAAATATTTTTTTTCACAGCACAGGGTTTATCTCCCCGTCTCCTCCTCCCCCTTTCCTCCATCGTCTTAGAAACGGAATGATATTTACATTACTTCTGTTTTGGAAAATGTTGCACCACCACCATCTGGTGTGAATGCTCAGCAGTCTGTTTAGTGAGAGCGAAAGGGAGTGCATCTCAGTGGTTGAAAAGAAAAGAAAAGAAAAGAACCTGATCAGGACGCCTAGGTGTGAGGTTTATTTTGCTTTCCTCTACACTCTAGACCGTTTGGGCGGAGGCGAGATCCGGTCGGTTAGGCCCAGCTTTTTGAGTTCGGCGTGGAAGTAGGCCTGGAGCCTCATGCCGGCTGTGGCCTCGTTGGTGGTGCGGGGGTTGTACGCCAAGCAGTTGGAGAACATCAGCTCCACATCCTCGATGTACTCCGCTGCAGGGGTACAAGAGCAGATGTTTAGAGGGGCTAAATAAAATGAACATATGACCACAAAACAAAATGCTACTTGAGAGGCCTATCCAACCTCAGCAAACACAAAACACAAAACAAAACTAATTCCAGTCTTGACATTAAAATTTGATTACTGGAAGGGCTAGCTGTAGTTATTTATTAAATAATAATAGAAATAATCATAATAAGAATATTAATAATATTGAAGGTGACCATTCAAGTAAAGACTCACAAGCAGTTTTATATTCACAGTTGTTGACTTTCTCCCTGATTATGCTCAAAGCAATTGGCTTTTTGATTATGTCATAGTAGTCTGGCACCTGCAAAAGAAAAACAAACACACAAAATAGTGAGTGAATTGTGTCAAACCCAAAAAGTACCGGATACTGAAAGCAGTACTACACAGTAGTAGTAGTAGTAGTAGTAGTAGTAGTATACAGTTTAAAGCATACTTATGTGCAATTCAGTAACTGTCCCCCTATGAAACTTTAAAAAAAAAAAAAAAAAAGAAGGGGCTGTGTGCGTCACCTGTGTCCTGGACACCAGCTTCTTAAAGGGCCAGCTGTCCTCATGCCTGACCAGCTCCACTGTCAGCTGCTCACAGGCTGACAGCTCATGGACCCCCAGGTTCCTGCCAGAGCTGCGGCGACTGGAGGAGGAGGATGAGGAAGAGGTGTTGGGTGTCGACAATGGAGTCAAGACCACCTTCGTTTTAGGGGACACCTCTGCAGAAGAAGACAGTGTAAAAAAACAAAACAATAAAGGCCACGACAGTAAAGAAAGTGAGATGGGATGAATTGTGAAGAGATGAATCCCAATAAAACTAAAGGGTACAAGGACAGCAGAAGTTGAAAATGGTGGTATTTTGATCCAGGTGGGTTAAACTCCAGAGGCCCAGCACCTACCTGTCGCAGGTCTTTTCTTGGACTCGGCCTGGGCAGCGGCTGGGCTACTGGTCCTGCTGGTGGGGCCGTTTGTGGCCAAGATCTCATGGCTCAGGCGCGAGCTGGAGCGAACGCCTGCCCGAGGAGGGGGCCTGCCGTTGGACACCGGGGTGGCCTTCTTCCCCGACCCCTTGGAGCCCCCCTTCCCAGCTGAGGCACTCTGTTTAGGGGTGCTTTGCTGGCTACGGGGGGTGGAATGCACGGAGTCGTTTTGTTTGACCGTAGATCTGCTAGATGATCTACTGCCTTTTGTGGGGATAGGAAGTTTGACAGCCCCTTTCTTGGGAACACTGGGGAGAAAAAGTTTGGTGTGAGAACGGGTCCAATCTCCAAACGTTGGAACTTTGGGAGTGAAGTCAGAATATGATCATTCTATAGACATGTCCGTAGTTAGACATTCAATTCTCATTCTTCCTCCAGCAAATCTACAAAATGATAAGAATGGTGCAAGCCAGCAGGCAAGGCAAACTTTTTCACTTCACGTCAAACATCACAATTTTCTTACAAAGGTGTAAACGAAAGAAATCAGAATGTAACAGAAAAGTGCAAGGAGATAGAACTGTTAAGTGTGATGTAAAATCAGATTAATTAACATACATCTCCTCTTCCTCCTCGGATTCTTCCTCTTCAGACTCTTCTTCCTCTTCTTCAGACTCTTCCTCCTCCTCCTCTTCTTCTTCCTCCTCTTCCTCTACCTCCTCCTCTGAGTCGATGGAGGAGCGTTGGCGGGAGTTGATGCGTTGGGAGCGCTGCTTCGGACGGCACTCGGGACAGAACCAGTCATCTGAGGGGACGGCCTGGACAGGGACAACACAAAGCTGGGGTTTAGACATGGCAATGCAACTCAACTGAAGCGGTCCAGAAAAGGGAGATGAATCTGAGCGCCTTTTTGAAAATCAACACAAGTTGAGTGAAGTTCAGTGCTTGATGATGAAAACATTTTCATCTGGCCAATAAAATCAAAACAGCTGGGTAGAAAGAAAACTCCTTGCTGCTCATAATAAAATAACAATAATAATAATAATAATAATAATAATAATAATAATAATAAGCTTAATTATTATTATGACTTCTACTAGTATTATTATTGGTCCATAATCCCTCCACTAAGTTTAATGAAAATTGGGTCAGTAGTTTTAGCGTAATCCTGCTGACAAACAAACAAACAAGAAAACAAACAAGCTGAAAACAATCTCCTTGGTGGAGGGAATACAAATAATAATAATAATGTTAGTTATAATAACAATACTACTACTAAAAATAAAATCATAATAATAAGAGTAAGGGTAAGGTAAAGAGAGTGTAAAAATTCAATGATTTTTTCTTTTACAAGTGACAGATGTTTTTCTTTTAAAGTGAGGGAGAGCCCACACCTTGAGCTTGGGACGGACGCAGTGGATGTGGTGGCCGCGGTCACAGCCGTCGCACAGCAGCATGTTCTCGGCGTCGCCTTTGCGCCGGCACACCTTGCAGCGGGCGTTCAGGAGCGACTTGGCCCAGACCACGCTGCGCTCCAGGGTGGACAGGTGCAGGAACACCTGCGAGAGACTGGAGCAGGCCAGCAGCGAATCCCTCCATCGCTCCTGGATGGTCTTCACCTGACGGCCACAGTCACTGCCATCTTAACACAGGACATATACGAGAGAGTGTTTCCCATCAGTTAGTGTTGTAACAGATGTTCCTCCAGCTGCACAGAGTGCAGTGAAAGCAGAGCTGCAGATTCATGCTCAGCACAGTTCTTGAGCACAACCTATTTTTAGGAGTTTTGTCAAGGCATGAATTATTCAGCCATCAGATCTTTCTTTTTCCTGCAACGCAGAGAGATGCTACCCTATATATATATAAAAAATAAAGACCGCTTTTGTGCACGCACCATCCTTCTCGCTTGACTGATCCTCGTCTTTCTTCTTGTCCTTTTTCTTTTTGTCCTTTTGGTCCTTTTTGGAATCATCATCACCTGATAAGAAGAGAGGCAGAGAGAGGAGTCAGACATGGTGTCATAGACACTTCAATCTGCCAAAGCTGACAACACTCAATAGCCCCTAAAGCTCTCTGTCAGGGTGAAAATCCAGTTACGCCTTAGCCTTGGCCGGCATCCCCACTGTGTGCCCACAGAACTAGAAGACTTGGGCATTGCCACGCTTATCCTCCAATAACAGGATTAAAAGGAGAAGAAAACGAGTTGGCATGTCAATAGGGGAAGAAAGAGGCTCTATGGGATTACAGCATCATGCTGGGACAGGTATGGCCGTAGGTGGTGGACATACCCAGTGGGGCCTTGAGGAACTTGCGCTCGATGCCCTGCTCAATCTGGGCCAAGGCCTGGGCCAGGTGGCGCACAGTGTTGTTGACGAGCTGGGGGGTGCTGGTGTTGGTGGAGGCGGTGCTTAGGGTCTCCGACTTCAGCTCATGTAGCCTGGGGGGAGGGGGCAGGACAAATCAGATGAGCAGGTTAGAATGTGGTCAATGTGGTCAAGCAAACACAACAAGACCCAGTTTGTCTTACAAATAACTCAAATAAACAAACAGAGGTTTGGCAGAAAACAGTTAAAAGACCTCACTTGTAATGGAAGTATAGACGTAGTAGAAATGCAGTGGATGACTTCAGGTGTTTACCATATACAGTAAACACTAACACTCAAATCTTTCCTTCAGGTACACAAAACTTTCAAACAGCAGCAAACACTAGACATTTCAACAGCTATTGCAGCAGCAGGTCACACTTAATCTGTCCAATGTCATTAAAATGAAAGGAATAAGAGTTTAAAGGCGTTTGTGAGGAGCGACTTTAGTGGCTGCTTGAGGGGACTCTTACCGGTCTTTGGCGCTCACTCTGACATGTGGGTCATCGAGCTCCATGGCCTCCTCGTCTCCGTTCTCACTCTTGACTGAGCCGTTCTCTCGGGGCTCAGGGGCCAGCAGCTCGTAGCTGCCGCTCTCCAGAGCCGCCCTCCAGGCGCTCCTCTCCATCACCTATTCAGGGGCAACACAGCAACACCCCCCCACGGATCAACAAACGACCACAAGCCTCCCGAGATGCTTTAATGGCTTTAGAAAACTGTGAATAGCGTTTCTGACCCCTTCTTTAGTCAATTTGCCAATCAACGTTGTATTCAACACAGTGACTACAGGCAGAGGGGGGGATAGAAATCTAGCTTCAAAAGCAGACTTTCAGATGAATTGTTTATTTTGAGTACATGGAACTTGAACGTTGTTTCCCTCCAGTGTTTAATAACATTCAGTGAACTATTCTGCTGAGCCCTAAACTTCTAATTATTAATTAATTAATTAATTAATTAAATTAATTAATTAATTAATTAATACAAACATTTAAATAATTTGCATTTTCAATTGAATAGAATCTTTCAGTGTTATGTTGGGAAAAGCAGAGTAGGAAAAAATAAAATGAGAGTTTCCTTCCCTCCCTAGTAACACTCTCTTGGAAAAAGGTCTTTGTACCTTGACGGCTCCCAGTGTGCCCTGGTAGATGCGGTCCTCGATGTCCAGCAGCAGGTCTCGGAGTCGGTTCACCATGTGACGCTCAGCAGGGGCAGGGTTCTCTGAGGGGGTGGAGTTAGTCTTGACCTTCATTGAGACGGCTTTACTGTCAGGTTTATCTGAAAAGCAATAAGAGCATCATAAATGCCAGCAAGGCCCAGGAAGCAATGCAAGAATGCTCTTCTCACATCGTGTCTACTCATCTCAGTTACCTAGAGCTAGGTGCTAGCTTTACATGAGTAGATGCCTGTTAGTAATATACTTTTATAACTAAAGGTTATACTGAATAACCCCTGTTCTCTGATTCATTGAGTGGAGAGATCCACCTATGGGAGGGACATCCGTACCCGACCTCTGCAGAAGCAACCAATTGCACCAAGTCTGGCTTTGACAGACAGCAGCGCGAATCCGATGACACGGGTAGCTCCGCCCCGCTACCGTGGTATAAATTCTGAGGTAGCGCTGCGCTTCTTCAGTAGACAATTCGCTTCTCGTGAAGCAAGCGGGGCATACTCGGTGGATCTCTCCACTCAATGAATCAGAGAACAGGGGTTATTCAGTATAACCTTTAGTTCTCTTTCATCATCTCGTGTTCGAGATCCACCTATGGGAGAGATCTGGACAGCTCCCCGATTGCCCTTTGCCTACCAAGACACTGTCAGCCTCAGATGGTCTCCACGCCGAGGCGTCCCCTCGGCGCAGTGGTGCCAGACACATCCAAAGTGATAGCACAATCACAATACTGTCCCAGCAGATAATGGGATGTTGTTTATGACAATAATATTGTTTATGTCAGTGGGGGAAATGCAGTAGCGTAACGAACGTGGGGGTGCGACTCAAGCCGATCCCACGCTCAGAACAGAATGAGAAACCGGCGTTCTTGTAACATCCAGCCGGTAAAATCTCACAAAGGTATCCGGACTAGTCCAGCTAGCTGCGGAACATACCTGTTGCACGGAAATCCCCTGAAACACAGCCCATGAAGCAGCCATCCCTCGCGTAGAGTGAGCTCTCAAGCCCGCTGGAGGTTGCAGCCCCTTTGAATCGTACGCGCTCGTTATGGCTTCGACAAGCCAGTGAGACAGGCGCTGCTTAGAAATGGGCATCCCTTTCCGCGGGGGGGCCCAGGAGACAAAGAGCTGGTCGCTCTGCCTAAAACTCCTGGTTCTGTCCATGTACGTTCTTAAGGCACGAACGGGGCATAAGTTGTTCAACCTTCGCTCTTCCGCTGATGCAAAAGGGGGCGGGTGAAAGGCTATGAGCTCTATCACCTCGCAAGAGAACGTAGGGAAGCATTTCGGTACAAATGCCGGGTTAGGCTTAAGAAAAACCTTATCCCCATTGGGCGAGAACTGAGTGCATGAGGTGTGCACCGAAAATGCATGCAAGTCACTAACACGTTTGGCCGAGGCCAGTGCTAGCAATAGGGCCGTCTTGAGTGACAGCAATTTCAAGCTTATATCCCCAATAGGTTCAAATGGCTGTCGTGACAGCGCATCCAGAACCAAAGGGAGATCCCATGACGGGACGAGCTTTTTCGAGATTGGCAACGAGCGTCGCACACCCTTCATGTACCTGCGTACTAACGGGTGCCGACCTACCGTGTCATCATTGAAACCAAAGTGACACGCAGATATAGCCGCCAAATACACCTTAATGGTGGAGAAAGATTTCCCTTCCTCTTTAAGGTCTTGTAGAAAGCTGAGAATATCAGAGACAGAGCACTGATATGACACCAAATGACGCACGTCACACCACTTTTCAAAGACTCGCCACTTATAGTCGTACAGAGACCTAGTGGAGAAAGCCCTTGCGCTCTGAATGGTGGCTACTACGTTGGGCGTTAATCCCAACGCAGACAGGTTTAGCCTTTCACGGGCCAGGCCCAGAGCGCCACCCGGTCTGGGTGGTTGTGGTGAATTTCCCCTTTCGCCTGCGATAGCAGGTCCGAACGTATCGGGAGCGCCATCGGGTGCGCGTACAGCAGGGTTACTATCTCCGCCATCCATGGGGCTTTGTGCCATCTGGGTGCTACCAGAATTAACATTAGACCCTGTCCCCTCACTCGGGCGAGAGTGGGAAGAATCAGACACAGAGGGGGGAAGGCATAGAGGAGCACTTTGGGCCACTGGTGAGATAGTGCGTCTACGCCGAGGGGCGCGTCCTTGTCCTGAAGCGAGAAGTACATAGGACAATGGGCGTTTTCGCGCGAGGCGAAGAGATCTACGGCTGCTCTGCCGTATCTCACCCAAATCATTTCCACTATCTGAGGGTGGAGGCGCCACTCTCCGAACAGTGGGTTCCCCCTCGATAGCAGATCTGCCCCGGTGTTCATTATCCCTGGGACGTGTGTTGCGCGTAACGACAGAAAGTGCGGACTGCTCCACAGCAGCAGGTCGCGTGCCAGGCAGTGTAGAGCAGAGGAGCGCATGCCTCCTTGTCGATTGATATAGGCCACCGCAGTGGTATTGTCGCAGCGGATCAATACATGCTGGCCCTGTAGGCGGGGCAGAAAGTGTTTGAGAGCTAACCAAACAGTCAGGAGCTCCAGGTAATTTATGTGATACGAGTTTAACCAATCCGGCCAAACACCGTTCACCGTCCTGCCCTCCTGGGTTGCACCCCAGCCCGTCAGGGAGGCGTCTGTCGTCATGACCTTCCTCACGTTCACTGCCCCCAGGGGAGTGCCGTGGGAATAAAACTCCGTGGATTTCCAGTGGCGCAGTGATGCAGTGCATTTGTGCGATACCTTCACATCGCGACGGAGATCGCGCATTGGGTCGAGGCGGAGAGATGCAATCCATTTCATGAATTCTCTCATTCTCAATAGCCCCAACGGCAGGACCTGTATAGCGGAAGCCATCAGGCCCTGTAGTCTCAGGCATGTGCGGAACTTCACCTTTGTTCCCTCTCTGAACAGTGTGAGACAGTTCATTAGAGAACGAATGCGTTCTTGTGACAAGCGAGCTTGCATAGACACCGAATTCAGCTCCAGCCCTATGAATGTGACCATCTGGGAGGGAGTGAAGTTGCTCTTGGCATAGTTCACCATGAAGCCTAAGGAGTCTATGTGTGTCCGCACCTGTTGTGTGTCCCGTAACACCTGGTCTCTGGAGCTGGCTAGTATGAGCCAGTCGTCCAAATACGTCAATATTCTTATCCCCGCAAGACGTAGGGGGGCTAGCCCCGCTTCCACACACAGACAGAATGTTCTTGGGCTGAGGGCAAGCCCGAAAGGAAGAACCGTGCATTCGTAGCATTTGCCTTGGTAAGCAAAGCGTAGAAACTTTCTGTGGGGGGGATAGACGCGAATGTGGTGAAAAGCGTCTGTCAAATCGATCGATGTAAACCAATCGTTTTGTTGTATTGAGCGTGATAGAGTGTTGAACATTAACATCTTGAAATGATATCGTCTCAAATGTTTGTTTAACACCCTCAGGTCCAGAATAGGACGGAGTGAACCGTCTTTCTTCGGAATCAAAAAGTAACGGGAAAAGAAACCCTGATTTGCTTCGCTTAGGGGAACCTCCCGAATTGCTCCTTTTAATAAAAGGGAGTTGATTTCCTCCTCTAGGAAGTGGCCTGAGCCCTCTTCCGTCTGAGAGAAAATTATACCGTTGAAAAGTGGGGGTCTTTTGCAAAACTGTAGGCGGTAGCCTTTCTCTATAGTTCTGACAACCCACTCGGGGGCGGCCGTGGCTTTCCACGCGGTGACGTGTAGTGAAAGCCTGCCCGCCGACTCCGTCGGCACCTGAGCGTGAGGAGTGAGCGCTCTCATGTGCGCTGCAATGTCGCCATCTGGTGGCTGAGTCATTGACAGCGTTGGCTTTGGCCTCATAGTGCCTGTTTTCTGATACATTTCGTTCAAACACACGGCCGTAGCCTTTATTGGGAATGTGAACGTGGTGTAGTGCAAACGGTGTGGTAACCCTTTCAAAGCACTGGACATTCCCCCATCCCCCTTTTTTAACGCGCTCTGGCGTGGGGATAACGGGCTCTCTCCTCTCAGCACGGAGAACGGTGCTGGAATTTTTGTGAACCCTGGGGAGGTGGAACACTCCCCACCCGCTTCGAGTCTTCTCCTCTTCAGCGGGGGAACACTTAGGTGCGAGTCCAATGGGCTGGCAGCCCAAGAACCTGGACGGAGCCCCGAGAGTAGGCGGTCAGGTAAACCGCTTCCTCTTGGGATCGTTAGGGGTGGGTGGCTTCTTAGCCGCGGCTGCAGCAAAAGACGCCTTGCCCCACGGCTTAGCCTGCTGCTGCTGCTGCTGGGGCTGTTGTGGTCCCGGGCGGGGACCGCCACCGCGAGGTCTGTAGCCCCTATTGGGACCTTGTTGCGGGCGGTTAAATGGCGCCTGCTGGGGTCGGGGAGACGGCGGTGGGCGAGGGGCTATTTTCCTCGGCAAGCAAAGTTTAAACGCCTCGTCCTCCTTCCTCTTGTCGTCGCAGCGTTGCTGCATGAGCGCGACTGCTGGACCAAAAAGAGCCTGGCCTGACTCCACGGCAGCCCCTGCAATGCGCCTCTTCTCGTTGTCGGGTAGACCAGAGAGGTTGAGCCATAACGCCCGTTCACCCACGACGGACAGGGCCATGGAGCGCCCACAGGCTTGGACTGCCTGGCGGGCATTTCGCAGGACCAGATCATTCACTGTGACAATCTCCTTCCACAGGGCTGGTGTGGCGCTGGCGTCCTGGAGCATCCTGCTCATGTCCTCCATTAGTTCAGCTTGGTAAGCTGACAAGAGGGAGGAAACATTCAGCGCTCTTACGGCGAGCGAGTTAGCTCGGTAAGAGCTCTGAAAAATGGACGCTGAAAACCGATCCATTTTGTTAGGGAGGGTAGGCTTAGGCGGGGCGAGCAGCCCTCCCTGAGAAGGGGTGAGATGCCTGGCAATCGACGGCTCGATTGTAGGTGGCTCACCCATGCCAAGGGCGGACATGTCCTTCACGTCCAATCCCGTGAGACCGTGCTTCAGGTCAAGCGGGTCTCCCCAGTGGTGCTTCATATGTTTTGCACACGCGGGAAGAACCGGCAAGAGCTGTCTCTTAGGACCTGGAGGTAAGCACAAGAGTTTGCCGTCGTAGACGTCTCTCTCCTGGTCAGCCGGGTTAATGAGAGCCGGCCACTCGACATTTAGACGGGAGGCAGCCCGTTCACACACCTCCATTAGCACCTGATGAGGCAGGGTGGAAGACTGTGGGTACTGGGCTGGAGCGAGGGGTTCATCCTCCTCCGAGGCCTCTGATTCGTCCATCAGACTAACCTCCTCAGCCGCGCCGGGCAGTTCGAGCTGGGGCGGTGGGGGAAGGTCCAAACTGAATTCGGACGCGTTCTGCTCGGACTGGTCAGCCCAACTGAGCAGAGCCGGGCCCTGGAGGGTATCCGGGGCCTTCATTACTTCATCGTCTCCCTCTTGGTCAGACCAATGCTGGTCTTCGACGCTCTGAGTAGTTGCAATTTTAAGCCTCCGGCGTAGGAGCTTTCTAGGCAGAGCCATGCAGTCACTACAACTCTCAGGGAGAGAAAGCGCCTCTTGGGCGTGCTTATAGCCCATACAAACTACACAGAAGGGATGGGCATCCCTGGCCGCAATGAGGGCACCACATGCGGCCGGGCAGGCACGCGATGTGGGCTCCTGGGCGAGAGCTGGTGTAGCGGGCTTCGAGAGAGACATGAGGTTGGGCAACCTGATGGCAAGCTCGACGAAGAAAGTATTAGCTTTCAAGCAGTAAGCTGGAGAGCTTCTGGAAAACTTTTTTTTTTTTTTTTTTTTTACAGTAAACTGACCGAAAACGTCGTCAATCACGCCCGGCGGAGGCGAATCCGGTGGGCTACTGGATATGTCCTCCTGCGGGCAGTTCAGTGAAAGCGAGCAAATTACGGTCAATCTGCGCAGAGTAGTTAAGGGTCTCGATCCGCGAGAAGCGAATGTCATCTGAAGAAGCGCAGCGCTACCTCAGAATTTATACCACGGTAGCGGGGCGGAGCTACCCGTGTCATCGGATTCGCGCTGCTGTCTGTCAAAGCCAGACTTGGTGCAATTGGTTGCTTCTGCAGAGGTCGGGTACGGATGTCCCTCCCATAGGTGGATCTCGAACACGAGATGATGAAAGAGAACACCTTCACATTATACAATTTGAGTAAAATTGTGGGCTGGTATTGATTAAATGCCAATAAATGTTATTAGCTGCCAAAAAACACAGTACTAATAGCTATATTTGGCCAATAAATCGCTTTGCGGTAAAATCAATGTTATTGGGTAACTGGCATAATGTATAACTTCTACAAAATCACCTGGCTGGGCTTTCCATGAAGAACCAAATCAATCAGTTATCGTGATATCTGTAACCATAATCATATCCTCTGTTCATGTAGTCTACTTTAAGCAGTGTCTGAGTGATAACAGTCTTAGCTCCCCATGTTGGACTACAAGTTCAGAAGTGACTCAAGCTTCATTAAAAAAAAAAAAAAAGTACTTTCAAATTTACTTTCACTGTTATTCTTACCTGTGTGGTTGAAGCGTGGGGCTGTGGCAGTGTCCAGCAGCTGCGTGATACGCTCCTTCTCCTGCTGCAGCGCCTCCTTGAGGCTGCTCTCCCTGTGGCCCCGCGGGTTCAGCGCCTCCATTAGCTCCTCCACCTCCTGCACCGAGCTGTAGAAGGACCACTGGTTGGGCCGGTTCACGGGGGGGCCGCAGCAGTGAGCCACAGCTTCCTCCTGGGGAGGTTTGGCCTCCTCCCCCTCCTCCTCTTTAGCCTTCACCTCTTCTGTCTCCATCTTCTCCACCAGGGGCTCCTGCAGCTGTTGTTGGGGCCCCTCCTGTGTCTCGGGATCCCTGTCAAGCGTTGGCTTCTGGGGCAGCAGCATGTCCTCGGTGACGCCAAAGAAGTCGTCCTCCACAAAAAGCGCTCCAGTGGCGGGGAAGAGCCAGTAGCGGCGGTAGAAGCGGTCACGGCCCAGCGGCAGGATGTAGGTGCAGGCTGCCGCCTTCTGGATGCGCTCCAAGAGCTCGCGCTCCCGCTGCTGTTGCTCCTGCAGCTCCTCCGGCGTCAGCGACTCCTTCTCCCGCACCTCCGCTCCTTTCTCCTTTACCATCTCCTTAGGGCTGGAGCCTTTACCTGTGGGGAGGAGGGGAGGCCAGAGGAGAAACCAGAAGTGTTAGGCAGTGATCAAACTGACCAGCAGCAGTAGTGGCAGTAGATTTGCGACCGTTACCCATGGCTAGGCTAAAATGGATTACACAGCTAGCATCACACTAGCAAGCTGGGAGTGGAGCATTGATTTTTACATTTTCCAAAATGGATAAGCCATGATATTTTAAGCACTGTAAATTAACAAACATGTTAAGGTCTAAATATTGTTGGATGTCTGAAGTAATATAAAAGGGATATTGGCCATTACAAAGAAAACATTAAAAATCATGACTTAGCAATCAGATAGATGAGTGGCATTTTTCAGTTGAATTGTTCACTGTGTGTGTGTGATCCCCATCTGAAACCAGCCAGCTCAGAGGCCAAAAAGTGCCAGTAGCTCAAGGGAAGTTATTTCTGTGTAGAACTCTTGTGTTTGAGTGGATAATTGTAGAATTATTTAATTCTGGAGGCAGCACACCTTAAACCCATGCCAGAATTCACCCATAAAAGGTTTGTTTATCACAACGCTGCATGTCTTTTCCAGCTCCACTGCTCGGACTGACAAACAGACTTCCAAGGTAAAGAGACTTGTAGTGAGGCAGATTTTAGGTATGACTGAAACCCATAACGAATTCACTGCTGCTCTACCATATCCTTACTACTTTGTATTTAAAGCCATTGTTAAAATCACTAGAGTGGTTTATTTAATACTTGAGGGCCAAAGACGTCCAAAGTGGTTCTGTTACTGAGAAGCCATTACTTATGTGCAGATTTGAGCCACTTCTCCAGCCTTTAAATAATGCAAGGGAAAGAGGGCAAAGTAACTTTTTACACTCTTCCTCTTTAGTTGTTTTTCCCCCTTGCCAATCAATGTCTCTGTGTGTGTGCGTGCGCAGTCACAGTCAGTCACACACACAGTCCCAAAAGAACAAAGGGCAACTATTTCAAGTCATAAAGAGGGGGTGTGTTCACAAACACAGTCCTGTCTTGTGACACCAGAGCATATGCTAGGCTCAGTGAGTCTAGCAGCACTAACACATACAGAGGTCTCTACTGGACCTGGGTGAACCTTGACCACATGCTATAGACCCTTCTCAGAGATACCAGTACAGAGGTCACATGTAAACACAACCACATGCGCTCTAGAGTATGTCTGCGATAGGCAGGGGATTACTGTTGAAGGAAGGTACTAAGTGGAGAGGATAAGGCATGAGTGTGTGGCCTGGGAACTGACAAACACAGAGTGGGGTGCAGGCTGGTTACCTTTCTTAGCCTTGCTGTTGGGGGTCGGCTCTTCCTCATCCTCTGTGTTGCCCTGTGCTTCCTGACTCTCCGTGCTCGTGTCCAGTTCCTCTCTGCAATCATTGTTGTACAGTCAAGTACAGTGTTATTAAAAGAGTGATTCACTACACATATTCCATATTAGTTCTCTGGGGAAGAAACCCCAAGGCTAAGTCGCTACTAGCACCACCTGTTTAAGATGCAACCACTCAAGCCAAACATAAGGTCAGGCAGGGCTAGCGGAGAGCAGGGTGTCTTACCCAGCAGGCAGTGCTCCGTTCTTGGCTTCCTCCTTCAGCTTCTCCCTCAGTTTCAGTTCCTGCTCCTTCAGTTTCTCCTCCTTACGCTTGCGAACTCTGAGAACAGCCATGTTACACAAGTTAAGCCTACAAGTTGGTGCTGGAATGGTTATAAATCTCCCCGTATACCTCCAACTTCTCTTCTTGTTTACATAAGAGTTTGTCTCCCTCTATAGTCTTTTATGGAGTGTGTACGTTTATAATTCATGCTTCTGTGTTGTAGTGTGAGTGTGTACAATCACAAAATGTGTTTCATTTTCAGCAATTCCAGTCGTGAAGTGTGTGTGTGTGTGTGTGTGTGTGAGACACACACCTCTCAGCGGCCTCCTCCCTCTCTCTGCGGTGCAGCTCAGCCTTGAGCTCACGCAGCTCCTGTTTGGCCTGCCGCTGTTCGTCCGCGCTGTCCTCGATGAAGTCCCGCGTGGACACCAGTGTCAACAGCTTTCCACACAGAGCTTGAAGGATCTTTGACTTCTCTCCTGCAACACACACACACAAACAAACAAACACACACACATTAGGTCTCTTGCTAATTAAATAATCACACATGCAAGCATACCTGCCCCAGGCCATCTAGTTGGCCATGGACTCCATGACTGAGATGTAGTGAGCAAACACCGGGTAATCAATCTCTTTAATGCGAGAGAGGCGGATGATCTGATTGTTAATAGATTACCGCCACCATGAGGGTGGCATATGGAGCATGAAGGTGCCAACTAGGGGTGGGCGATATGGGCAAAAAATAATATCGATATTTTTTTCATTTTGACGATAACGATAATTAGACGATATTTTTTAAAAAATGTGATTGGAATTCTCAGAGTTATACCTTCTTGGAGATTACAATAATGGGCACAATGTTTAAGGAAAACACTGTCTTTAAACAAAAATAACTTAATTGAACTGCAATGCAGAAATATTGAACTCTTGTAATAAAGTGCATGCATCCATGAGAATTATTGCACATCAACAGTAGTTCTTATGGCCTTATTAAACTTAAAATTCTGTCCAGGATTGTACAAAAATACAAATACATGAGCATTAGAGCATGGATCGGGGCGAATTTTTCTGTACGAGCCCGGCCCAGTCCGACAGAATAGTAACCGAGCCCGGACCGAGTCCGACAGCCCAACGAAATCAATTTCTCAACTGTTCATAGTACTAATGCCACATTGACGTACGTTTTTTTATGAATAGCCTGGCTTTATTAAACTGGGGCATCAACAGTTAAATGCTCTCGTTCACAAACAAGCGTTGTTAAACTCACAAGCGTACACAATAAGGCCAATAAGTATATTTAAATTAAATGATTCACATTGCAAGAACGTTTAGTAAAAAGGTGCGGCTCCTTTAAGGAGCACGTACAGGGAGGGACAACGGTGACGCATAGTGTGGATGTAGCAACAAACATTTATGTGCTGTGAAAGTATGTGAGTAACGTGAGTTTTATTAAAGCATAGCGTGTGTAATGTGTAGCTATTTCATTCCGTTTGCTAACATTTCCTGCTGTCTGTATTTACTAACCAGCAGCAGACGTAAAGGAAAGGGAATTAACCCTGAAGTTAAAAACATGCAATCTACTTCGGCCGTGAAGCATTTGACTCCCCTGCAATATTCAACTACGTTCAGAGACAGACAGCAGGAAAGGTTAACAAACGGAATGAAATAGCTACAGATTACACACGCTATGTTTTAATAAAACTCACGTTTTATGCTACACCAACGGAGGCACAACAGACATCACCATGCGCTGCTAACCTGTTGCAAAGTGGATGCGAGAAGCCATGTCACGTGATCACGTAGGCCCACTAGTCGTGTGATTGCCGTGCTGTGGGGAGCGCTGCTGCACCGTAGGCTATATTAAGAACATGATGTGAACAGTTTCCCCATGCGTGTCATTGTTTTTGGCGAAGTCATTTAAATACTCGATAATGTAATTTTGCACATCGTTTGAACAACAATGACGATATTATCGCAGACGATATATATCGCCCACCCCTAGTGCCAACCATTATTAGAGCAAACAAACACTGCCAGTATGGTGTAGGGATGCTCTGCTCTAGTCGGCAGAGTCCCTAACAATATTGCTCTCCAAACTCATCAATAAAAAACGGAAATGCCTTTGCAATAAAGTGTGTAACAAACTTAAGGCATAACGTTCAGTTATTGAACCATGAACCATCAACACACTTCTGAAATTCTACTAGATCGTGTTGCAGCTGATATATCAAAATGTGGAACAATATGTCCCAATTCTAAAACTTTAAGACAAATGCCAAACAGGGGAAGTGGCATCATAGAACTCTGAAAATAACTTTATTTTTTAGCAACCCAGAGTTGAACCCTTTCAGCCCAAACCCAGGGCTTACCGGGCAGCAGGTCATAGACAGCGGTGCTGGCCAGCCTCTTAACCAGGCCGGGGTTGGAGAGGCGCAGCTCCACGCAGGGGTCGTCAGTGGAGGTGAAGCCGCCCTGTTTCTGGTAGCGGAACTTGGCGTTGGTGGAGCTGCAGTCGGCCCCCGAGGCCAGGATATGGAGGCGGAGGATCTCAGTGAGGGTGCAGCTGTCCAGATCCAGCTGCTTCAGACTGCAGCCTGGGGGGAGGTGGAGAGGGAGGGGAAGAAGTGAGAGAAAGGAGAAAAAAAAATAGGCAATGAACAGAGTGACAGGGAGGGAGTAGGGGAAAGGGGGGAGGGAGATAGGGGGAGAGAGGGGGACAGAAAGAGTGTGGTAGAGAAAACATACAAAAGACAGAGGGCGGGAAATTAACAAAAAAGAACAACAGGACATTGAGGGCGGAAGAGAAAAAAAGAAGGGAACATAGAGACAGCGTCAACGGAAGGGGGGAAAGATCAAAACACCACCAGCTGTGTGCAGACAGTGTTGCCACTACTACTATTCTCAGCCAGGTCCAGTTTTGGCCTCTCAGAGGGTAGTTTCCCTAAGATAAGACAGCTTCATTAACAAACAGATGACTGGCAGCAGCGGCGTGTCGCATGCCTTACCCTGGTGAAGCTGAGGCCAGGCAGCAGCCAGGGCAGCCACCGCAGTAATGGCCGACTGGGTGGGGTCCGCGTCATCATCCAAAGCCTCGCTCAAGTCTGCGACCACACACACACACACACACACACACACACAGAATCTTACTACTTCTGCTGAAAATATATATATTTAAATAGCTCAGCTTAATTAATGCACTCAACATCACTGTGGCAATTACTTCAGGCAGTATGTGTGTACAATATGGACTGCTTTCTTTAAAATGAGAATATCTTATTTTTTACTAGTTATTAGTTATGATGGATACAAACTAAATTGCAGTCAATAATTAAAAGAATGAAATGGTAAAATGTGTAAAACACTAAAAGGCCAGTGTACCTTTCTAACTAAACATAGCGCAACTTAACCAAAAGGGGAGGATGGTGTTTTTAAAATAAACATTGACAAGTATGCAACAGGTTATAAAATTGCTCAGTGAGGAATAAGGAATGTGTAAACAGTGGCAGCGTCTACGTCATGAATGAGTCACACTGAGGTCAGAGTCAGAGGGACAACGTGAAGTCATTCTTTCAATTTTTCCCAGCACCTTGGAGGAATGCAACTCAAGTGACGGAAAGTTACTGGAGCTTACTTCTGTTCGTAACTGTTTGGCAGTCATTCCCGTTGTGCTTTATTGTCTCAGAGGTTAGAGATTTTAGTCCCGACTGACAAATGGAAGCATGTTAAGAGACCCCTACTGTATGAACAGGGTAGTGGACATTCTCTAGTTCAGTGGTCCCCAAATGGCGGCCCGTGGGCCAGATCCGGCCCGGGTACGGCACATTTTTGGCCCGCGACGTCGTAAAAAAAAAAAAAAAAAAAAAAAAAAAGATTTTAGATTTTTTTTTTTTTTTAAGATTAACGTTCTTTTTGGCCTCGCAAACTGTGTAGTAGGCTAACGTTACAGTTTGAGTGATGGTGAGCGCGATACGGCAAAATGTTTGATAAAAAGCTTCTGAATAGAAAGTTTACCTTTTAAAAGTTGTGCAAAAGAAGCGAGCTTCACTGTTGTCTGAAAATGTCAACGGGCAGCTTTTCAGCAGTGTCTGAAATGTGCACTTTATAATTTTATTTTGTACACCCCTGTTTGGCAATGTTGTTTTTCAATAAAATAAAACATTGCATAAAGCAAGCCAATCCACTTTTCCATGATAAGAGCATTAAAATAAAATTTGCGATTAATTCATTTGCGATTAATCGTGATTAAATATTTTAATCGTTTGACAGCACTAATAAAAACTGTTATTTTTTTTAACCGCTGTCATTTTTTCTGGGGGGGGGGGGGGGGGGGGTTGTTGGCCCTCAGCCTCACTTGCTTTACATAATTTGGCCCTTGGGGAAAAATAATTGGGGACCACTGCTCTAGTTCCTTTGAGGTTTTTTTGCCTTGAAACAAACAGCATACAAAACCTGTCTAGCTATAACATCTCACATAAGCCCTCCTCAGGACTGTAGCAAGGGGGGGTGGGGAAAGGGGGCAAGGCTGATCATCCTAGGACACGCTGGGCAGTCTCCACTTTTAAGATTTATTGCTATAGAGCAGAGGTCTCAAACTCAAATTACCCGGGGGCCGATGAGCGTCCAGTCTGGTCATTGGGGGGTCAGATTTTTACGGTAAACGTTGGGGTGGCCCATTTAAATAAATGGAACTTCTCTATTTTTTTTTAAATCAATGGCTCTTTGCGGGCCTGATAAAAACCGCTTGGGGGGCCGGAATTGGCCCGCGGGCCTGAGTTTGAGACCCCTGCTATAGAGGTTGAAGTTGAGGTTTTTCAGCTTTGCGACTGGCTTTCGTGATCAGTTTCATAGAGAACACAGAGGCCAGTATTTCTATTGTCTATGTGGGAAGTAAAACAAGCCTGGTTCGGCTAGTTCTCCAGAGCCCTGGCATGACCTTCTGACCTTTGGTGTCGGCCTCGGCAACTTGGTCCCGTGCCACCTCCTCCTGCTCCTCTGCCAGCGCCTGGAAGATGGCTGACAGGAAGAAGAAGAGCAGCTCACACAGCGGGCCCTCTGGATCGCAGCCCACCAGCGCCTCCTCCAGGACCTCTGAGGAAACACACACAGGCCAGCAAGTGAACAAAAAATACAAAGGCAAGATGAACTACAGACACGAGGACAAACATATACAAAACACATGAAAACAAATTAAAGCTGTAAGCAAGAAGAAATGCATTACTACAAATTAGGGGTGTCACGATACCAAAAATTCAGTAGTCGGTACCAATACCAGTAAAATAACACGATTCTCGATACCAATTTCGATACCACGGTAAAAAAAAAAAAAAAAAAGGATTTTCCAAGATTCCATGTACTTGAACTTGAAACATGAACTTCTTTATTAAAATATGTGAAAATAGCAAAATGTCATAAGACATACAAAACATGTGCAATATAGCATAGCACAACATAATAAAGTGCAATTCATGGTTAAAGTGCAACAACTAGTGACCCCAGACCCATTCCAGACTTCCAGGCATCTTTTCAAAAGGTACTGTGCAAAAACAACAACAGTGAAAAACAAAACCGTGGATATAACAGTGCAGCCATTCAGCTAACAAGATGAACATGAGTTTTGAGCTTCTTAAAGGACGTATTTAATAAATAATAAATTGAAATGTTCAGGTCTGATGTTCTTATACATCGGCTACAGTGAGTCTATGGCATCGAAAAAAATAAATAAATTGGGTTATCGTGTTTTGTCAAACCAATTGCATATTTATGTGTAACTATATTAAACTAGTACATTCTGTGAATTTCCCTAGTTTAGTCATGATACTTGCAAAATACATGCTCTCTTTCTCTCTCTATCTAATTCTAACCAAGGTAGGCTATAGGCTAACGTTTAAACTACAGCAGCTTACCTAAACTACGTAGCCTACATAACATTAGCCATTAACACACCTGCCCATCATTTTAAACATCATGAAACGTGTATTTCAGTATGACAGATAAAAAAAAACTGAAAAACTGCATTATTTAAATGTTGTTAATATGAATCAGAACACGGTAGCATCGTTTGCATAATGTTCAAAAGTAGGGTTACTAGACGTCCTGTTTTACCAAAACATGTCCTCTTCTCGAGACCTAAAAAATGCGTCCAGCAGGGATTCCAAAAGCGTCCGGGATTTAGCCTCGTCGGATATTTGTGTTTCTCTGGGTGTTTCACATACTAATATTTCGTCTTTTGGAAAGGGTATCTCCTTTACTTTCCACCTTTTTGCGCGTGCTCTCATTGGTCGCCCACTTGCCAGTGTTGCCAGATATGATAATTATCCTCCAAAATGAGCCTATGATACGATACGCCATTTCCAGTCTGGCAACACTTCACACCTGGCCACCTCCACTAGTTTCATCGTTTACAATAGTAAATGGCAGATCTGCGTGTGAAAAACATGTCAAAACTTCGACTGGAACACCGAAGCGTATAATGCCCCCGTCAGTTCCAGAAGAAGCGCAGCACCGATTCTAACAGCTGGTACCGGCGCTCACGGTACCTACGATACTTAAAAAAAAATGGGTATCGTCGGTGTTTTGTTATTTTAGTACCGAAAGGTACCGTAAGTATCGGTTCTCGTGACATCCCTACTACAAATGGGTACTAATGTAGGCTTTGTACAAGACACCTTAACAAACACAGCAAACCACTACAATCTCATACTAATATACGGACACATGTCGAGCTCCCACTTAACACACCAATAAAAAGCCACCAGAGGCAGGCACCACATCAGTGTTACGCCTATCTGGTTCTATTCCCTTGAGACAGTAATGTGGAGATTAGGAGGGCAGTGCAGCAAGACTCACCCAGCGAGACGCCCTCTGGGAACTCGTCCTTGAGGTCGAAAAGCTCCCCGAAGGCCTGCAGGAACTCCAGCACCATCAGGGCGTCTCCGAACAGCTCAGGGGGCAAGCGTGTCTTCACTGGGACCGGGGAGGGCAGCTCCTGCGAGAGCATCGATGCACAAATCACATATCGGTTTTACACAGTTCACCTACAAGCTGTTATTGACAATCACTACACTACTGTACCATGGTTTATGTGCAATATCATATGATTGAACTGTGATTTGTAGAAATTTCCAATATGTTGTCTATTGTTATACCACATACTGCAAAACATTGGAAATGTTCCAGCCTTTTTTTTTTTTTAAAGTTGTTTCTTTTTTCCCACTAATTAATAAGATGAAGATTTCACTGCCATCTGAATAAAAGACTTCTCAGTGCCATGTGCCAGTCATTTATGGGACTTATCCTATTACCCTTGTGTCATTCATGTAGTACAATGATACCAAATTCTATTTCATCTCTCATGCCTTTTTAAGTGAAAAATTTGATAGGGCAGCTAAACTCATTCTAATTTGGTCAATAAGTACCAGGTATAGCACCCCGAGTTGATCATAAAGTTTGTTTAAACGTAGCGCAAGCACACTTTCCATCTCTCACAAATACACACAAATGCAACAATAGCAAGGCTAGCCTACTACATAGCACAAAATGCCTGAAGTGGTCTACAGAATTTAAAAAATGACTGACGTTTCAAGAGTAATATGTCCTCCAGGCTTGGAAAAAAGACAAACTAGAGTCTGAAACTTGAAACCTTGCTAGTACAGGACTTTTACTTTGCTGCTGTATCTGTTTGTGTGTTTTCTGACCTTGAGATCCTCACACTCCATATCCTCTCTCGGTTTGTTCCACAGCTTCAGACGCTCGGCATATTTCTTCTTCTCCTCCTTCAGTTTCTCTCGCTCCTGCAGACAGAAGAGAGACAAAAAAAAAAACATCATTAGCTACTTTACAAGAGGACACTTTATTTGTCTTCACATGTTCTTATTTCATAAGCATATTTGCATATTTCTATAAGCATGCACATTTACAAAAAAAAAGGTTTCTAATAGAGACCTAAAGACAATAATAGACTAAATAAAAACATTGCATGATGAAAGAAGTATTATTTGATATGGCGTCTGGATTGAGAACAACTTGCTCTGAAAGTCAAGAACCCCATGTTCTCTTACGCAGTAACATTCTGCTGCCAGTGTTCTGATAAGTCAACATTTTACCTTCTCTTTCTCAATCTTCATTCGCTCTTTATCCTCCTTCCTCTTCTGACGTTCTTCCTCAATAATCCTCTTGATCTCCTCCCTCTTTCTCTCGCGGTCTTCCTTTTCTTTCCTTTTGGCTTCCCACAGGTCCTCTCGCTCTTTCTTCAGTTTGGCCTTCTCTTGGGCTGAGGGAGACAGAACATTCAGTTCAATCAGAGACTAGTGACAGAAGACTTCCTGGTTTTGCTGGTTTTCCAGGCACAGAACTTCTCGTCTCCGCTAACAAGGACAATCGTGAGTACACTTGAAGTGTAACACTCAATGTGGAATTGTAAACGATATTTCGATATTTGCATTAAACACTCAAAAGTTCAGTCATGTAGTTACCCCTGCAGGGGATTTCATTTGTAAACCAAACATGTCATACCCGTGGCAGCCATTTCCTCTCTCTGCTGCATGATCTTGAGCTTCTCCTCGGCCGCTCGCATCATGTCCGCAGTCTCAGCGGCAAAGTTCACCTGCATGTCATCACAACCACAATCAAACTAAGACCACCTAACACTTGCTTGTACATAAAAAGCAGAGTACTGTTGCATTGAATTGTATTATAATTACAGAAACCAATTCATTGAGTCGACATAGTTGGTCCTTAAGGGGGATACCAAGCCCTTTTTTCAGAGAGCACTGGGCTCTGCTGCCACCGGAGCTGAACACTAGGTTCTCACCTGCCCGGGTGAAGCATCGTTTGGACGGCGTCCCCGGCCCTTTCCAGGTGGACTGAAGACGAACACTGGAGGCTCGTCGGGGAAGACCTGAGAGAAATTCTGTTCTGATAGCTTATAGTGTGCCACAGTAGATGCCTGCAAATGAGTGGAGAGAATATTTCAGCTCAACTGTAATTGCATTTTGACCGGCATCAACATTGCATTAATTAATGGAATATTCTGATTCCTTGTAAACTGTTAGAGACTTAAAACAAAGTTTGACAAACCCTTTTCCCTGAGTGTTTTCATCATGGGCGCCCTAACGGTCTGACTCACCTTCAGTCTGATGACTCCATTCTGGGGTTCACAGTGCTGCTTGAGCAGGAGCTTCAGCCTGTCTCTGGTAAAAACGTTCTTCTTACGGCTGCACAGGGCAGGGAACACAGGATAGAGAACATCATGACTGGCTGCATTTACTAGTTAACAATAAAGAAATGGTAGGATACTAAAAAAAAAAAAACAAACAAACAAAAGAAACAGACACAGAGGACTCTGTGAGGCCTTACCACAGCTGTGTGGCTTTGACAAGCTGGGTCTCGCCATTCTCCGTCTTGACGGGACAAATTTTGTATTTGAACACGGATGGGTTCAGCGATGACTTCTTCTTCCTGCTTTAAGGATTGACAAAACATTATGAAGGCTTCAAAAAAATAGAAATTGAAAAAAAGATAGATGGATTGGTAAAACATTTATCTATTGGTATCAACTATCAACCAACTAATCAACTTACCCATTAGGCGTTGTTTTGGGGGACTTGGGAGAGATGGGTGTGGTCTCCTCATCACTGTCGCTGATGATGATGGAGTCGCCCTCTATGTGGTGCTGAGCGTGGCCATTCAGAGCACCATTAGAGTGGGGGGATATCACCTCCAGCACCTGGCAGGGCTGCCTGGAATGGCACAGAATGAGGCTTTAGGAATATGGTGCAACTTCATGAGCACTGGTGAATCAATGCATGATGGCAGAGCAGTCTTGGGCAAGATTTGAGTTGAGTTTTCATAAGAAGCGATATGATGGCCACGGTTAGACCTCAAACACCAGCCCTGACTTGACAGCAGCAATGGCAGGACTATCATTATCCAAGGACCAGCATTCAGGTCAAACTGAAGAGCACACAAGACTAAGTTTGTACATCAGAGACATTTCAAGGACAGCGTTATTCTATAATTTACCAATTATAATTTACAACTCAATGTTGATATGATATGAAGGTGCCATCAGAACATTTCTTTGAAATAGAAATATACTCTACATACATTTTCACTACTGATATGACATGCTCATGGAACAAGAAACCCAGATTGTATGGATTTTCAGTGTATTAGCTGAATGTATCCTACTACAATTGATCAGTTCGATTTACAATCCCAAGAAGTACCATGGAAACAGAATCCATGTTGTATTACATAGATATAACATATCCAAATCCCACAAGTGACGGCCTGCACAGACTGATACCCGAGACAATGGGAACAAAGCTCGCCTTTGAGCGCTGAAGCATAAAATTGCTAACAATCAACTGCCACAACAGCAGCCCACCTGTTCGCACTCAGGTAGGGCAGGGCCGCCATCACACACACACACACAACACGCAAGAAGCAGCACAGCCACTGTCTCGTTTCGGACTCCTCCCTTTCTTTATATCCCCTTAGACACACACACACAGACACACAGACACACACACACACCCAAATCTGCCCAGCAGTCTCCCCCATGCCCACTCATCTCCCCTGCTGGGGCTCTGTGGTGCCTGCTGTCTGGCTGACACAATTCAGCCCCTGATGATGTGATGTCTGGGACTGCTCCTTGTGCCGAGTGTCGGCCAATCGGAGCGCGTGCTTTGGCTCCACCCACAGCCTTGTGTTATCTCCAAATGGCAAGGTCAGCTCATGATGGCTGACTCTGATCTGCTGCTTGTGCAGGAAGGAGGGAGAGAGGAGGGAGCCCTGATACAGCTTTGAAAGCAAGGCTGAAAGTGATGTTAATTAATTCCGCAAAAGGTCAGGTCCAGCTTTGTGTTCTCGGCTGGAGATTAGACACGTGAAGCACTTCTCTCTCTCTTTCCCTCTCTCTTTTGGCCGATAAGTTTGAAACAGTGGGGTGGTGGAACAACTCCAGTCTGTAATTCAAGGCTTGCAGACACAGAAGTTTTGTCTCAGGGAAACATACAGGCAGTTGACACACCCATCTCTATCTCTGTGCTAGAAGGAGCTTGTCCTGAAATTGCTCAAAGGCTTCACCTGAATTTACTTTGCAGTTAGGTCTTGCTTAAACACCTGCCCATGAAACATGATCAAAATGTCTTCAAAAAGGTGCAAATCACAAATGTTTAGACAGATATGTCTTACAGGGAGCACTTCTGAGAGCTATCCTGTTTATGCAATATACATAAACTCTACAACAACAAGTGCTTGAACCTCACAAATAATACTTCAATCCATAAAAATAGTAACATTTCCACTTTTTTCATTTCCTTGCCATTTCCAATATCTTCCAGTTCCTTGCCCATTTTTGGTCCTGTTTAACTCAAATGCATCCCCCACAGGATTATTTAACATAATTACACACTCAGTCATCTCACTGAATCAGCACTTCTGTTCATCAGTGCATAAAAACATAACGCAAAACAGATACAGACACTCCACAAAACGATAACACACACCACCAACATGACGGCAACAACAACAATGATGACACCAAAACCCCTACACCAAACAGACAGACAACACACAGTTAAACATTATCTTAATCACATTTCTTAAGGCAGACACATCCATAAACCCAAATACATATAGAGCCATAAGCCAAAAAGATATAGAGACAACAATAAAAACATAAAAACCAACACACACACACACAGACCAACCTGGCTCCTGAGCGGGCCACCAAGTCCACCAGCTCTCCTGGGAAGAAGCGCTCCTTGACGTAGGTGTAGACATCATCGCAGAGCTCGTGCAGGCGAGTGCGGTGGGTGAGTGCGGCGAGGTGCAGCAGGGGCACCACAAGGCAGGTGGGGAAGCTCTGCAGACTCTGCTTTGCTCTACGCTCACTCTCCTGGGCCTCCTGGTAGGTCAGGCCAGGCTTGCCTGTGACTGCACAGCTCCACACTAAGCTGTTACACAGGATGGTCCTCTCAAAGAATTGACTGCAATGGATAATTCAATCAGACATACACAAATATTAATGACCAAACAGTATGAGGTATGAGTTGTAAGGGGATACATAGAAAGAATATAGCAGCACATTGGGGTGTTCAAATCACATTTCATCCCAGACAAGAAACTATACTTCTTCAGTGTTCATGTAAGAAAATCGACTTAAACATAGTATAAAGCCAAAATCGAATGCATTCTAGTGTTTCAAAGGAAGAGGAAGTACAAAATGACAAGACATTTTCTTTCATAAATCATTACATTCTATACACAAAAGCTCTGCATTCATTATTCCAACTGGCATTGAGGAAAAAGTTGAGGGGGAAAAATTGTCGGGGATTATACTAAGTCTGCGGATGCATGAGGGGTAGAACGTCTTTGTTTTGGATCAGAGGCATCTGGTCAGAAAGGAAGCACACTGGAAAACTGAATTGATTTTGCTTCCGACCAAGATTCTGTTTTGTCAGATCAATGGAGAGAGGCTGATCACTTTTTAAGTGGGTTGTTAAACTTTATGCTATAAAGTAATCTATGACCGGCCCGTTGACGATACAACTAATGTACAGAAACTTTGCGACTAGTAATATCGCTCAACCCTGATGCGGTGAAACCTCTACAACTGACACGACGAAGAGTTTCGCCAGGAGTCACAAACGAATTAATTTTGCATGGAGCATTAACTGCCAGACACAATGGCCTTAGCAAGCTACCACGTTTCTCACAACATCCTGCCTAGAGCTTAGCTAACTTCGTTAATCGACATTCAACGTTACAGTTAGCGAGTTAGCTGATAGCTTGTTGGCTGTACATCTCGACTCCTTATGTTATGATCCAAGATCCCAGTTGGAAACTAACCCACAGTCCGAACAGTCATGAAACCTTACCAGAAACACAACATCGTTACTCACAAATTAACTTACTAGTTTCATTGGTTAACTTAACGATAATCTGTTAACGAGCTAGCAATATTAGCTCCACACTAGCCTTCCAAGGCCTCATGTTGAGTTCAGAGTGAGTTGTTGGGCTAGCTAGTTTCATCGCTTGTAGCTACCATAGCCAACCAGCTAACGTTAGCGACTTAACGTTACACCTGCTAGTAAATCCAACAATAATGAACATCACATGGTTATACAAACATGTTCGCCGGATATCACACTCATCATACTAAACCAAATAACGACAATATAAATAACAAAACTTATCGTGTCATACAAAGAGTTGTTAACAATAAATGAAACTTTGTTTCGGGGGTCACATCTCCGACTGTCACTTCTGCTCTGTTGTTCTCCAGGACAGTTTCCATTCTTGCCTAGCAAGTTTGGCTTACATTAAACAATAATTAAGAAAATATTCGTGTCTTACTCATAAGTTCTGAAGATTTCATGTGTGACTTTACAAAGGAAGACTTCTTCATCTGGCTTTAGATCAACGGGAGGTTTCTGTCGGATGAACGGCTTTTTGTGAAGAAGCGGCATCTTTCTTTATCACTTCGTGTCTTCTGGTCTGTCCTCTTCGGGACTTTCAAAAAAAGGAGGGAAAAGAAAGTCAGAAGTGTTTATTTCAAGGGCAATATTAAGTCATTAAACCCTACAATGAACCATGTTTATAGATGAAAGACAGCGATCCTTGTAATGTACGGAATGAAAGTGATAATTTACGAGAATTTTCAAGAGGAAATCCAGCCTTTGTTAGTGACACACGCTTCCCGGTCCCACTCAGTCATACACAAAAGTGACGTTAGCTAGCTAAATCCAGCCCACATTAAATGTGCACATTGGGACACACTTTCGCGGTTTGTAATGTATTCATTAATAATAGAAAAGGCGACATCAATTAGATATACATCGATATGTTAGCAATTTACCACTATGTAGAAAGGATAATCCGCTTCAGAGAAAAAATATCAAACTCCAGGGTTTGCCCCACTTCTCCAGGCGGGCTGTGCGTGTTGACTACAAGTTTTGATCCGCTCTAGTTCACTGATGAGGAAGCGCGTAAGGGCGGAGTTTGCCCTACAAGCCTAGCCTTCTACTGGTTCGTCATCCCGCCACTCGTGGGCTCGACCAATTACGTTTATTTAAATTGCACTCGTTAAGGATCAAAGGCGTGGAAGTGGGGATTTCACAAAATAAATACCTAGCAGCATCAGTCAATCTAAGACCTAACGGGGTGGCTATAAAAACATACCGTATGTTCATTCTAAAGGTAAATACGCTTAAATATTATTCCCGGCCATGTGTGTTTGTGTTTTGAGTGTATCCATCCTGTATCTAGGCTGATAATTCTGGACTAGTTAGAACAAGCCATTTTAAAGCTTACCCCATGTAAAGGGGAAATATATGCATACAGCAGAATTGAACCCAGTATGTAAAGCAAAGCAGTGTAAACCTAACCAATCATATACTTTTAAGAGATTAGATTTATGTGGAGTGGTATTGTTTGGTATAGCTTGACACTGTTCAAAAAAGCACACCAGACTAGAAACAGACAAAATCATATTATTGTTTTGTCTTATAGTATTGCAACTTAACATACAGAGAATTGAAAGCAATACAGGACAGTGTAGATTGTGAAATAAACATATGAAAGATTTTGGGTCATAATAAAGGATCAATACAAACATACCATGTAGAGTACAGTGTTATTTATGGCCATAATCTCATCTTCATAATATGTTGTGTGTATTACCCATTCACAATCACAATAAAAAAAAAATGTCAAGACACTTTTATGTCATTCTAGTCTTTTGTGTGTGTGTGTGTGTGTGTGTGTGTGTGTGTGTTTGTGTGGTTGTTTGTGTGTGTGTGTGTGTGAGAAGTAAGTCTAGTGGCAAGATGATATATGTTAAAGCACCCTATATAGGTGGATTTGTTTGAATGAATCTGTATCACAGTCTTTGCTGAGGTAAGCATCAATATTGACAGGAACTTCCTCAAAATACTGGCAAATATCGACCACGCACTGCAATATAAAAAAAGAAAGCACAAATTAGACATATACCAGACAAAATGTTTTAAAATGTGTCCTGACAGAAAACAAATTGAGAAATACATATCCCCAAACCTTTCTTAACTGATAAGCAGGGATATCATACTATTGGAGCAATGAAATAACTTGCTAACGTTTTACTTATACAAGTGGAAATTTCGAAATGTATGGTTTTACCTCTGATTTTTTTTTTACTTTAAAGCATGGCTTAAGCAAACAAGCAAGAGCAGTTCATGGGACACCTCAGGAACATTTTAAATGAAGGCAGTGAAGGAACTAAACTGGGTTCAAAGACACCACAGAATTTCTTATTTGTCAAAATTAAAATCATTAATACATCATATTTCCATAAGTAGCCACACCATTCTAGGTTATGGTAATCTTGCTTTTTCAAAAACTCAACTTACAACGAAAGCGACAATGTCCACTAATTGGACAGACAGACCCACACGTGTTCATACACTACTATTACTCCCGCTTGAATGTTTTTTTTTTAATTTTCATTAGGGGTTATTCTTTTAAGTTACTTTGATCACTCTGTCTGTCTCCAGCAAACCTTAAATAAATCCTGGTTGGCTGCAAGACAAGCCTGACTCAAGGCCGTTACACCTGGCGGCACAACCAAGTGCTGAAGTGCCTTGCAGCTATGCTGGACACCAGACGAACGACCATCAATGCCCTACCTCCATCATCCCATCCTACATCTGTAAGAGAGTTTGTCTGTGAAGGTGCAAAGCCAACCAAGACCAAGGCCAGTACAACATCAGACCTTGGTCAGCTTGGAGGAGGACGTGACTGGAGGTTAGTGGTGGAGTCAAAAGCTCGGCTTTCCACCAGAGATCGCCACTTTGACCTCAGACCAGACCTCATGCTCTGGTCCTCCTCAATTCAGAAGGTGTACATCATAAAGCTGACCGTGCCCTGTGAACACTGTTGAGGAGGCCTATGCACGAAAGAGCCTGCTGAGCTTGCAGCTGATGCTGAGCAACGTGGCTGGTAAGCCAAGGTTTGCCCAGTGGAAGTCGGCTGCAGAGGCTTTGGCGGTAAAACAACTACCAGGCTTCTTAAGGATTTGGGAATTCAAGGCCAAGCCCAACACCAAGCCATTAAAGTGAAGCTGAACAGGCAAGCAGGTGGCTGTGGGTGAAGAGGAGAGACACCACCTGGGCCCCAATATAGCATCTGTGGCACAGAAGGGTTAAAAGCAGAGGGGGCACATCTGGGACACCAGGTGTTGCCAGTGAGTCATCTGGAGGTGATGTGGGCCTATCATCGAAACACCAGAGAAGGAGGGTGCCCAACTGATGACTCCAATGAGGCTTTTGACCCTTCTGTCCCATAGACAGCACCCTGACTCTTACCTGAAAACACTTCAGATGTCTGCATCAACCCACCACACATCTCAGGAGTGCAAATCAACAAGGGATTGTATGACCTAGTCCTAAAACAGAACTAAGACCGATGGCAAATAATACACAATTGGGTTTATTAAAAACCCACTATACATCAACTAATACCACAAAGTCCTTGAACAACATACGGTTTTCAACCTCATCATGGATGCACAAGTGAATACTTACATCATTTCCCTTGAGTTTTGTGAGAGCTTCCTGAATACTTGGAACAGTCACCAACAGACTATTTTTCTTGCGAAAATTCTGACAGATGTATTGCCATGCTCTGAGGAAAAAAGGAAGCCATAGCTTGTACAAGGCTGTGTCTTAACATAACATGAATCAATGTCCTTTATAAATAGGAATCTAATAGAATGTTTAATTATTCCTGAACTTACATCATTTGCCCATTGAGGTCCAAGAAGTATTCAAACACATTGTTCATAATGAGCACATCAGCTTCTTGGAGAAGTGCGGCCTGAGTGCAGATATCTGCATGGATAACCTATTCATAAAAATCAGAGATATAATACCTGGGCAGACATATACAAAATTCTAATATAGTTACTTTGCGATGATAACAAATCCTTCTGTTTATCATCTTCCAACCCACCATAACTCCATACCATACATTGTGTAAAGTGCGTTAGACTTCTAAAAACAAATCAAAAAATGATTATGTAGTTCAAATGATTCCTACAAACGTATAATGGTGAATGGTGACTGCCTGAATAATGGGCATCATGATAGTTTTCTAAATCATCTTATATATCAATTCATTAAAGTAATAACTTAACAGTAACCGTAGGTTAAATGAGAAATCCATTTTACTAATACAAAGTAAACTTTGGGTTTCATTTCAGAGTATACCCTGGGGGCATCAGTGGTTGAAATCCATATTTCCATTGATTTTTTTAAGCTGTTGCCTTTTTAAAATAAACCATTTACCTGAATTCTATCGCTGAATCCATACTTTTCCACCGCCATGGACTGGAGCTGAACAAACTCTGCACTTATCTCCACTCCCACAAGCCTCGAAGCTGAGCTGTACATATACCCCTGGAAAAGGAGAATATACAGACCAACCAGAGTCAAAAAATTCCATACAGTGCACCTGACCTTGTTTAGTTCTAAACTTGACTGAGTCAAATCAATTAAGACTCGCTATATCCCAACATTTTTGTCTGTGTGTGTGTGTGTGTGTGTATTGGTGTAACAAACAATGCCAGCTGAAGAACACAGACATCATATGTGAACATTTTGATTTTGAATACATTGCTATTAATGTAATATTGTTAATATAACATTAGTAAAAAGCAGTTGCCTTACCCCATAGAGAACAGCTCCGAGCCTTGAGCCCACATCCACCACTATTTTCCCAGTTAGGTCTGGGAGAACATGCTGGAACAGAAACTGGAGCTCCAAAATGGAGAAGGAGTGGGATATAAATTCTGTAAACAAAAGGGAATGGGTGGTGCGTTGGAATCGTTACAATGAAGCTTATCAACGACATGCTGTTGACACATTCATCTAGTACCCTTTGTGTTGTGTGAACCCACCAAGAGGAGCTGTCGTTTGGGAGCCACAGCTGAGGCAGTAGTTTCTACTCATCTTGCCATCCTCACAGAGCAAATCCACTGCTTCATCATCATATAGGAATGCATCAACATGAATAGTAGGCTTGGGAGTCTGCTGAGTCTAAAATAAAAAGAGGTGTACAGCTTCTAAGTGAGTTGTAGCACAGTGCCATAACTCTCACTAGCCGTGAGCAATTTATTAAAATACATTTATAAGATAAACAAAGTCACAAGTCACCAGAGGTTGGGTTGTGTAGTATTACCATTTGGATAGCCAGTCTCTCTGATGAAAACATAGCCTCTAATGGCAGACAGGTTCTGAGGTCTTCTGCAATATTTTGAAGTATTACTTTTTGATTGTCGATTAAGTAGTCATCCAAGTCGTCTGTAAAGAAAAAATGAGTGACCCAATTACATGGTTTGGTAGGCTACTACTGCTGGATTTGCGAAGCAGATTACATCAACAGAAGGATTGAGTTGGACAATTCGTGCAGTTCGGAGGAGTAACTTCTACAGGTCAGTTCGTCATTATTTTGTTGTTAAGCATATGACTAACATGACAGAGTTCGACAAGAGGTTCCACTATAGAGATAGATGAAAGCCTTATAAGGTTACCTGAGTTTTTCATCCAGTCGATTAACTTGGGTAACTCATGAGGCTCTACCCGGGATATTACACGTAGAATTTCGTTTTTGGCGTCTGAACAGTTCATTGTAGAAGGTACATGGATCTCAATTCCTTTGAACAAAACTCCTGCTTTCAATACAGAGTGGCGACACGGGGCATCAAGACTGGACGAGGGCACGTGGATGTTTTAAGGGACCTCATATCCATTCAGTGACAGTTTTAACGTTAATCTAATCGTATTATGCTTACCTCTGCAAAATATTACATCACGACAGAAAAACTGTTACGTATGGCTCTGTCTAGGTAAATACAGTTTAGAAACACTTGTCATGTATCTCAGATTACAGCTCCACCTTAAATGAGTATACCTTGAAATAATTTCAATTTGAAAATATAGAGATGCAAATTTCACTAAAGAAGTATTCACGTTAACGATCTGGTATCACAAGTACGAGGAGTGGTTTTAAACAAAGTTTCAATTGTGCCAATACTTTAACGTGCAGAATCATTTCCACTGCCCATGAGTGGTTGTCTGATTCCTTTAACCCGGAAGTAAAAAGAGGTTTATGGGATTTTTTTTTTTACCCATTTGGGATGACGTTTATGATTGCCTGATACTCATAGTTGCTGCGGACAGCCGAAGGAAAGGTATGTATCGTATTCACAGTTTTGACGGAAAGATCAACAACCGTTCAAGTTTACAACTATGTCGACATGTACCTTTGATGCTGGAAAACAGGGATCTTTGTGATTTAGCGGAGTATGTGCTTCTTTGCTTGCTTTTAACGCTAGCTAACGTTAGCTAGCAAAAAATAGTAGCTAGCGACTGCTAGCTCGTCGAAGTAGCTCGTCTGGCTTTTCAGCTTATTCGGTGTGTGTCAACATCTTTGCTAACTAGCAGGCTAACATGGCCCTGTTTACCCAGTTTGCAGCGTATCACAGCTGTGACTTGTGATTGTAAATGCCTAAGACGTGTGTCTCGATTTGGATCATCGTGTTTAATTTCACCGGGCACTTGTTTACGTTAAGTCTCTGTTTGTGTCTCTGTGTAGTTAAGGTATTTTCAGGATTGTTCTACCCAAGACCCTTGCTTCGTCTCCCCCTGGCAGCAGGGGACTGTGAAGTGAAACAGGGGGTATCCCCCTTTACATCGAAGCCGACGAGGCCGTTTCCTTGTGTTGTCTTGTAAGTTGTTGTAAATTGGTAGATTAAGAACTAGCCAACATTATGTCACACCCTATGACCAAACGTTTGCCTTCCTGACTTGTCTTTCTGCATGTGTCCTCCTTGTACATGTCCTGATTTGTTAAGGGAAATGTTGGACCTTTTAAAAACTCTAACGATTGCCGACATAATTAAATAACGAATACCCCACGTTCGAGCAGCTTTATGTTATTTTAGAACGAGGATCTGGAAAACAGCACTGTTTCCTTTTTTGTGTGTAGGTACCAGCTAAGTCGCAAACATGGTGTTAGCCGACTTGGGGAGGAAAATAACCTCGGCGCTGAGATCACTCAGCAATGCCACCATCATCAACGAAGAGGTAACATTGGGCATGGTCTAACGTTGTATACATAGCTAATATTTATTATCCGAGTAGCTGTAAGGATAACCTTAATCATCTAATGATACAGTGGCTATTTAACCTCCATAATATTGACCTTTGCGCTCCCCAGGTTCTAAATGCTATGTTAAAAGAAGTATGTGCTGCCTTACTGGAAGCGGATGTAAACATTAAGCTGGTGAAGCAGCTCAGAGAAAATGTCAAGTAAGTAACATTATCAGATATGTGCTGTTTGTATTATGCTCTGTTTGTTTCCTGGCTTCTGTTAATTTTCTGTTTTATATTTGATAGAGCTGCTATTGACCTCGAGGAAATGGCCTCTGGTTTGAACAAGAGGCGAATGATTCAGCATGCTGTTTTCAAAGAGCTTGTCAAGGTTCGTCTTAATAGATTATCATACATTGAAGAGTTCTCTTGATTGAAATACAGATCCAGGATAATGATATGTAGGCACTCCTCAATACAGAGCTGTTGTATATCCCTTAGGGAAATTCCTACATAGTATGCCTACAGCTATTTATCCATTATAGTCAGTGGATTTACTTTGCACCATTTAATTGCTGCAATTGTTTTAAGGATACTGTTTCATTGTGATGAGACAATTTTGGTCTATGTGCATAGAACTGAAGCCATTATTTCCCATTATTTTGTCATACTCTCAGCTTGTGGATCCTGGAGTCAAGGCCTGGACACCAACAAAGGGAAAACAAAACGTTATCATGTTTGTAGGCCTTCAGGGCAGTGGGAAAACTACAACATGTTCAAAGGTACTGCATGCCAAACTAGTGTTCGGTGATAGTCCAAGGAATGTGTTGTACTGGTTGTAATACCATGTGCCCTTATCACAGGTTTTGTCATGTCAACCTTAGAAGAAAACGCTAATTATGGTCAGTTAAGCAAACAAGTCAGGTGAAAACGAGGAGCTGGGTAAACTGCACTAAATTAAATGAATCAATGTGTATAGTAGAAATAGTTGAGGCCTAATCTGTCGTCTATTTTTTTCCCGAGAGTGACAACTCTCTTCGTTTTATTGTCGCATGGAGAGGGCTTACTGCTTTCAGCTCACTGCTTCAAGAACAAACCGTAAAGACAGTTCGAAGACAACATTCTGTATAAAACTGAAGGAATTCTGAAACCTGCTGAGATCAGCAAAATCTTTCAATGTTTGTGTAAAAAATCTTAACTTTGCAAGCTAATTGGTATCATTCATGCTCTTCCCTCATGTTTCATAGTTGGCGTACTACTACCAAAGAAAAGGTTGGAAAACATGTCTGATCTGTGCCGACACATTCAGAGCAGGTAATGTTTGTTATTTATGTGGCCAGATATATAATGCCGTTGACTTTTTATAAGAAAAACGATTATTTTCAAAATGTGCATGGGTTACAGGTGCCTTTGACCAGCTGAAACAGAACGCTACAAAAGCCAGAATTCCCTTCTATGGGAGGTGAGGAAAACATGTTATTGGTATCCATGCACGCCCAATCAATGGGCACACACTCCTGAATGTCTACCTTTAAAGACAATTACTGAACTGTTGACTCACCGCTGTATATGGTCATTTAATATTCTAAAACAATTCCGCATTGAACCATCCAGTGCACAATTATGAATGATTGATTGTTTTACTCCGCAGCTACACAGAGATGGATCCTGTTGTCATAGCTGCTGAGGGTGTTGAGAAATTTAAGTCAGAGAGTTTTGAAATCATCATTGTAGACACAAGCGGTCGACACAAACAGGAAGACTCTCTCTTTGAGGAGATGTTGCAGGTTTCCAATGCTGTGGTAAGTGTCGCATGATGCCATGCAAAAATAACTAATGGAAGGTGGGAATGACAGGTATCCAAGTCTGACCTGAAAAACAATATGTAATCATGTGTGTGTTCCTTGTTCTGCCTTTTAGCAACCTGATAATATTGTGTACGTGATGGATGCATCCATTGGTCAAGCTTGCGAGGCACAAGCCAAGGCTTTCAAAGATAAGGTGGATGTGGCGTCTGTGATTGTGACAAAGCTGGACGGTCATGCCAAAGGAGGTGGTGCGCTTAGTGCGTAAGTACAATTCCCCTGTGAGACTTTTAAGCTTAGTTTTGGTAGTTTTAGCTTTTGAATAGTAGTAGTTTGTGTGTAAAATAAAATAAAAAAACTGAATTGCAGTGTATGTCTGTCACTTATGGTTTAACCTAAAAGACGTTTCTTTTGACATCAACAGTGTGGCAGCTACCAAGAGTCCAATTATATTCATTGGAACTGGAGAACATATTGATGACTTTGAACCTTTCAAAACACAACCTTTTATCAGTAAACTTTTGGGTAAGTGTAGTCAAGCATTCACTTTCTGAATTAAATATAAATAATTTAGGCTTGTGTGTGAATACATTATTATGCAATATTAAACTTTATATAATCCATGTGACTGTTTTCATACAGGTATGGGAGACATCGAGGGTTTGATAGACAAGGTGAATGAGCTGAAGCTGGATGACAACGAAGAGCTTATTGACAAGCTTAAACATGGTGAGAATAACAACCCTTGATATAATCACACCTTGACATCTTTTATCAGACAATTTGTAGCTGGAAGAAAGATCCAGATGCTTCAAAAATGACAGTTAATGCTTTTCCCAAATTGGTACTGCTTATGTCAAATGCATTGTGCAGAGATCTTTGAGGACTGGGTGGAAAAACAAACCTGTAGGCTAGTGTTTTTCTCTATGTAAAAGCCCATAATAAACCCATATCATCTTTCCAAACCAGGTCAGTTCACCCTCAGAGACATGTATGAGCAGTTCCAAAACATCATGAAAATGGGTCCCTTTGGACAGATCATGGTAAGGATGACTTGTCGGTGTAGTCTCTACCGTGTAATTGTTCTGTTTAGTATATATTAAAAAAAGAACTATTCAACTCCGTATTGGTTAGGTGTATCTAATTTATGATTTAACCTCTTGGTCTTCATATTTACAGGGCATGATTCCAGGATTTGGAACTGATTTCATGAGCAAAGGTAATGAGCAGGAGTCCATGGCCAGGTTAAAGAAGCTGATGACCATTATGGACAGCATGAATGACCAAGGTAAAAAAATCTTTATGTTGCATAAACAGATCAGTATCTCCTTCTAGAAGCGAGGCAATGTGTGAATCAAATTAAATACAAATTCTCTGACTGATATAGAAGGATTCTATTCTGTATTCTATGTCATATGGTAATGGAAGTCAGTTGCGTACAAGTCATTATGTTTTCATTGGTTTTCACAGAGCTGGACAACAAAGATGGTGCCAAGCTCTTCAGCAAACAGCCCAACAGAATTGCGAGAGTTGCTCGAGGCGCAGGTGTAGCCACCAGAGATGTTCAGGAGCTGCTCACTCAATACACTAAGTTTGCCCAGATGGTGAAAAAGATGGGTGGCATCAAAGGCTTGTTCAAAGGTAGGTTAACAGGTTAATTCATATGGGAACTTACATTTGTTACCGCCACTGTCATAGTGAAAACAATTCTCTGTACTTACATTTGGACACTGAGTATCATTTAACTTTATTTTAGCTGTGCTAAATATTGCTGCTGTCATTTTTAGGTGGTGATATGTCCAAGAATGTCAACCCATCTCAGATGGCAAAGTTGAACCAACAGATGGCCAAGATGATGGATCCCAGAGTTCTACACCACATGGGTATGCTAAACCAGTCTGTTTACCCTGACCTAACTGATAGTCATATACACTTGTAAACAGTATAATGTAGAGTTGAGTGTGTGTGCTTTGATGGGACTGCTCAAAATTAACTTTTGCCAGTTAACTGGCACATTCATATACACTTACAGTAAGCATGGTTAGACAATAGATTTTTTATTTATTATTATTATTATTATGAATGGATTGTTTTTATTTAAATTTGTATTTTAAAATGATAATATTGTTGTGTGTAATGTTTTTCTAATGTTGTGTAAGTTGCTTTGAACAAAAGCGTCTTCTAAATACCTTAAGCATAACCATAAAAGTATGCCTCATTTCTCCAGAAATACGTATGTTTCGACAGTTCATGTCCTCATTGTGATGTAGGATATTCTTGTTTCTTATTTTTCCCTCTCCCGTTTTCTAGGTGGTATGGCTGGACTGCAATCCATGATGCGGCAGTTTCAGCAAGGTGCGGCTGGCAACATGAAAGGAATGATGGGATTCAACAACATGTGAACCGCAGAGCCTTAAATAAAGATGTAGAAATGAAAATTAAGATATTTTCATTTGAGTGAAAAATCGAGGGGAAGGCAGGCAGACGTATTTCTTTTTTTTTTCTTTTATCTTATTTGTTCTTTATTTGCCTCGTATAATATAATTCATAACTTGTAAAAAATAATGCAGAGGCTTATGTACTTGTAACAAATGAAAATTCTGTGATTTTACAATAATTGCGTTGGAAAACCCCATAGTCCGGAAAGTAGTTGATCATGGTACATCATCAGGGCATCATTTTGTTTGCAAACAGACAGCTTTTGTAATTGTGTTTTGAGGCAAAACCCGTGGCAAATTATTAGTATGTGACAAGAGTCATGTGTTATGTTCTAATAAAATTTTATGGCAATATTTTTAACCGTTATTGTTTTGTATGGCTTTTGTGTACTGTTTTTTGAAGGGATGTTGAGGAGGATGAGGTGACCTAATCCAGAGAGGCCTTTGCCTAATCCCTCATTGTGTACAGAATGAGGATTCTCTGTGTATTTGCTTCCGTACTGTGCTCAACTCTAAAATCATTTTGAAACCATACAACGATGAATAGAGTTAAATTATCAAAATCTGTAGATGTGGACTCATGGTTCAAAACCAAAACACGGTCATATGTGGGTTGTATTTACTCCTTGGTTTATTAATCACGTAAGATAAGAGTATTAACTTTTCACTCATTGCATAGGTTTTTTTTTTTTTTTTTTGGTATGTTTTGCTCTTCCCTTAAGTGAACTTGAAATTACTTGACATTATGAAACTACAACGTGGATGTGATTGGACGGACCATGCCCCAGAATTTATTTTGGGAAAGGACCATTTTCAAAGCACCACCCCTCGACGTGGCAAATGTTTCACGAAGCCATGTTGACTGCTGCTACGTAAGCATTTGGGCGTAAGTAAGCTAGGCAGTGTATGGGCCCCTTCGCTGTCAGTGAAAGCGGTGTAGAAAAAACAAGAGGTATGTGCTTCACATTTTCTGTCTGGTATATGAGCGGTTCTTAGACTTACTTAACTATAATTCATGGCTTGTTGCTTTGGTATTTCTGAATGGAGTAAGTTGCAGATAACGTTATCTTTACTCACTGTTTTGATTAAACTAGCGTAACATTTTACTGGTTTAACGTTACAAGTTACCGGTTGGATGCAGCATTGATTCAACACGGACTACCTCGGAGGTTGCTATAAGATAGTGTAATGTAGTAGGCTATCTTTGTTAAGGTTATGGGGCATTTGTTACCAAAGACATTGTCATGAAGTCTGTTATTACTCGATTTGTCTTCGCAACGTGTGTTGACATTTTTCTCTTGATACCAATAGCTAGTAAGCTAGGTATGATAGCTAGCCAGCTACGTTAGCTCTAGAGCAAGCCTATATCTCTGTTGTTGTTGTAAACATATTACAGTTAGGAATTTTCTCAGGATGATTCGTGGTTTAAGTGAGGTTGGTGGTAATACCTGTTACTGTTACCTATAATGTTCTGGTCGCTTGACAACCAAACAAAACTAAGTTGACTCTGCCAACAGCTAACTAGACCTCAACTTCAAGATAGGACCCCAACAGTCTTTGGCATCCCAGTGTAATTTCACATAGGTCAGCATTACATCGTTGAAGTTCAGTGTGAATAAAATGTTTAGACTGACGTAGATATAAGGATGTTAACATGATCAAATGACTGATTTTAGTGACACTGTACCTGGGACATAGCAAGGGATTTTCTACATGAATACAGGCTACCCATGAATCTACATTTGTTGTAAACGTGGCATTAATGGTAAATCAGGCATTTATGGTGTGATGGCATAGTACTTTAATTGATATTGCTCTGGCTTAAAGTCCAAAGGGTATACAAGGTAAGTAAGGCAGTAAAGTAATATGTTGCCCTCTGGATCTCCATTTTTCTTCTACCCTCCCTGTATGTGTTGCTTGACTTGTATCAAAAGTAACACTGTTACCATGGATGCTTTACTGGTCATTAAACTTCATGACCAGTCCTAATGTAGGTGTTGTAACATTTGCTTTTCTTCTCCAACCAATAGCCTAGTTCCCAGAGGGTGCCATGGCTACCTTCCAGGAGTTTATCCAGCAGAATGAGGACCGTGATGGTGTGCGCTTTAGCTGGAACGTCTGGCCCTCTAGCCGCCTAGAGGCCACCCGCATGGTGGTCCCCGTGGCCTCTCTCTTCACGCCTCTGAAAGAACGTCCGGACCTCCCCCCTATTCAGTATGAGCCAGTGCTCTGTAGTCGAGCCACCTGTCGCGCCGTGCTCAACCCCTTGTGGTAAGTAAGCCAGAGAGAACAGTCTGATCAGGGAACGGACCAAACTATTTGACAGCTACCCAAGAGATGCACAGATAAGCAAAGTTTATCTGATACAGATATAGGTAGGGCCTTGCCAGGTGACCGATACTAGAAATGACCACGGTACGCCTTCCTTAGGCGTGCTGTGCAACACTAGCCTGTCAATTACATTGTCAAAATCACTTCAGTGAACTGAAAGACTGAACCGAGTAGGAACAGCCAATTATGTTTTTTGACACGCCGTATTCAGTCCAGCTGTTCCTCTCTAAACTTGCACATCTGTTTTTCTTCTTTGAAACAGTCAAGTGGATTATACAGCCAAACTCTGGGCTTGTAACTTCTGTTACCAAAGAAACCAGGTATTTCCATGCATGCAAAAACATATATACTTCTAGCGTATTGTTTTTTAAATATTCCTGTTAAATGTTCATTATTTCAGGCATATTGATTTACATTTGTCACAAACATGTACTTATTTTCTTGTACGGCTTCATTCCAGTTCCCACCAACCTATGCTGGAATCTCAGAAGTGAACCAACCAGCTGAGCTCCTTCCCCAGTTCTCCACTATAGAATATGTTGTTCAGGTAAAGTAGAGCATAGTCCTCTTTTTTTCTTTCTTCTAGTGATAAAATATCCACAGTCCAAACAGAACTGTCTATTTTTGCCTGGACTTGAAGAGCTCAAGTGTTGTAGGTATTTCGTGGTTGATTTACTCTTTTTCATCATGCTCAATTAATAGAGTAGAATTCAGAGTTTTGTTACTCCTATTCACACATCACCAGATGATGCTTAGATGATACTTTGGAGAAACTTAGTTCCATAGTTCTTGTTTCGCTCTGAATGTCCGCCATTTTTTATACAGAGAGGCCCCCAAATGCCTCTGAGCTTCCTCTATGTGGTGGATACGTGCATGGAAGATGAGGACCTGCAGGCGCTGAAGGAGTCTCTGCAAATGTCTCTGAGTCTGCTGCCTCCCACTGCCCTGGTCGGCCTCATCACCTTCGGACGCATGATCCAGGTGCACGAACTGGGGTGTGAGGGCATCTCCAAGAGCTACGTCTTCAGAGGCACTAAAGATCTCAATGCCAAGCAGCTACAGGTGAGGTTGTTTACACAGGGTTGCTCCTTACAAATTACCTTAAGGTGATTTCTTGCTTGACAGAAATGAGAAATCAAAATAACTCGGATGAAAGCTGCAGATTCTGTTCTTGAAAATACTTCAAGTTGTTACTTTGAACTTGCAGTGATTTAGATGCATTGAAAGTGCAACTGGTATTATTAAAGGTATTTTATAACCTGGCTGCGAATGTTGTCTTCAGGAGATGCTTGGGTTGACCAAGCCAGCAGCACCGCAGGCAGGAAGAGGACCACAAGGCCCTCAAGTTCCTCTCTCTAACAGGTAATCCATGGAGCATTTCTCAGTTCTGGGATGGGGTGTTGCCAGCATATGCTTGAGACTTTGTTGCTGTGGGATCTTTCAGAATTAAAAAAAAAATGAGAATGAAAATTATCCAGACTAAAATGGCTTGGAGAAATGATGATATACACTCTAAATGGGGAATACATTTTTAGTCCACAGCCTGAAGGACACACTTTTAACTGAATCTCTATTCTCTCCAAAACATGCATAGCATTGTTAGTGCAGGAGTTAATGGATTGCCTTAAATTAAGTTGGGTGTTTGTTGTGCTCAGGTTTTTGCAGCCTGTCCAAAAGGTTGACATGAACCTAACTGACCTCTTGGGGGAGCTGCAGAGGGATCCCTGGCCTGTGACCCAGGGCAAGAGGCCACTGCGCTCCCTGGGCGTAGCGCTGTCCATTGCTGTGGGCCTGCTAGAGGTGAGAGATAAAAACATTCAACCAAGCACATCAAGGCCATGCTGGGCACAAGTGCAGGACACGCACAAAAAAGCACAAAAATATGCCTGTAGGCTAACTTCATAAGCTCCTAAAATAAATGCCAGTGCAGGAGGTCTACCTCCTGGAATACATCTACATTTTCTTGTCCCAGAATACATTGCTCTGTCCTGTTTTCTGTTTTTACTCTCTCTCTCTCTCTCTCTTTAAGAACTTTGAATTAACGGTTATCATCAACGCGAATGTTTCATCGCGGAGTGATTTATTATTAGCTGTGAAAAGTCCCGTAACTGTTGGTATGTTGACGAATAACCTATAGCATGGAACGTCTCTCGTCCAATCAGAAACAGCTAAATTACGCTATAGAACCCAATTGTTTTATAACAGGAAATAATGTAGGGTAGAACGTTGGGATGGACCATTCAAATCAACGGTACTTTTTGGAACATTATATATAGTAAATATATATAAACTGTGTATGAGATATGATATAGAGAGAGTACATTTGTTAACGTATAGAGTATATTTATTAATATTTAGTGACTACTGTTCTGACTTCTCTTTTCATGCCTCATGGCAGTGTACTTTCCCCAACACCGGTGCTCGCATCATGACCTTCATTGGTGGTCCAGCCACCCAGGGCCCTGGCATGGTGGTGGGCGATGAACTGAAGATACCCATCCGCTCCTGGCATGACATCGAGAAAGACAATGCCAAGTTCATGAAGAAAGCCACAAAAGTAAGTCTCGGGTGACCGCCTTATTTCCCTTTTTATTTTGCCTTTAATAGTTTAACTAGGAACTGATTACCTTCTTTTGACATTATCAGTGAAGCCAACCTGGTATGTTGAGGAATAGTAAAACATTTGTTATTAGAGATTCCTATACCATACTGTCAGCACTGTTCCACATTAGTTTCATGTCTTTCAGTATGCAATCTGTTTTCTGAGCTGAATTCAGATGTTACACATGGTGCATTATTTCTGTTTAAAGATGCAAATTGCCTTAACCCCAATAATGGGTGATTTGATCCTTAATTCTTATCAGTCATTGTATATGTAACATTGTTGCAGTACTCCTAGCAGGTTTATAGGCTTTAGTGTGTAAATTAAGTGGCTCTGATATGTATTGCATCTAAATCGACCTCTTGACACCTCTTGCAGCACTACGAAGCCCTGGCCAACCGTGCATCAGCTAACGGCCACATCATTGACATTTACGCCTGTGCCCTGGACCAGACAGGACTCGCCGAGATGAAGTGTTGCTCCAATTACACAGGGTGAGAGGCAGAGTACTGTCACATCAGCTGTACTGCACCTGAACAGTGACACTCCCTTCCCATGGTAACCCAAATTAGAGTCTGTCCTGCTGGCTACATTCATAGTGATGGGAAAGGGACTGGGATGTGTAGAGGTCTAAAGCTGTCTTCTCCACCAGTTCTGCCATTTAATTGATTGAAGATTGAAGCAGGGTTTGTTACATCAAAGTAGATTGGTCTGTTATAAGAGCTTTATGTAGAAGTAGATTAAGCATATCTGAAAGTCATGGGTCATGGTAATTCAGTTGTAGCATTAGTTGTAGTGTACTCCTTTTGGCTGAAATGAAAACAAATGTACTTGCAAATTCAGTGGAATAGTGTTTGACTAGTTCATCATTATGGCGTGATCGTACTTGTTCTGAGGAACAAGAGGAGCCAGTTCTATGATGATATGTTGGTTTTTAATGATGGGTGTAAAACATACACTTTTTCCTCTGGGCAGTGGTTACATGGTGATGGCCGATTCCTTCAACACGTCACTCTTCAAGCAGACCTTCCAGAGAGTTTTTACTAAGGAAGTGCAAGGGGCCTTCAAGATGGCCTTTGCTGGTACTTTAGAAATTAAGGTATATTTAAGTTTTTGTTTTCTTTTCAGTTGAAACGGTAAAGTGTTACAGAATTGTTCTGGGGGAGGGGCTGGATAACATAGTGTTTACCAGGTGGTATTCATCACAAATGAAGTGAGAACATGACTCACCTTAACATTGGATCTCCAGCAAAAAAGTGCCTAATGTTGTCAAACCTGTCTGATTTGCTCTCAGACTTCAAGAGAGGTCAAGATTTCAGGAGCGATTGGCCCATGTGTTTCTCTAAACGCCAAAGGACCGTGTGTGTCTGAAAATGTGAGTACACACTGCTCTCTTCGTTTCATTACCTGCATTAGTCTTTGTGTAACAGGCGGTGCCTAATCTACAGGCTTTTTCCTTTACTCTGTCTCTCAAACAGCAAACAGCTCTGTAAACTGTTTACTCCTGTTTCTTATTTAAATCACAAAGTTTAGCTGAATTCTGTGATGGTAAAGGTACTCTATTGGGAAAAAAAATGTTTAATCGTACTATGTAGTAGTAATTGTGTTATTGATGGTTTATTTCATTGGTAATAAAGTATTGAATCTGTAATTAGCAATTTGTCCTCACGCTCTCTCTTTGTCACACCTTGACAGGAGATTGGCACTGGCGGTACATGCCAGTGGAAGATCTGTGGCGTGGACCCCAGCACCACTCTGGCTATCTACTTCGAGGTGGTCAATCAGGTGTGTTAGTGTTATTAGTGTGTGTGTGTGTGTGTGTGTGTGTGTGTGTGTGTGTGTGTGTCCTCCTAGCGCTGTCTCAGTTGAGCCATCAGAGAGAAGAGTTAAAGGGTAACTTGTAAAGACTTATAAAGAGGGATAGCTGTGAGACAGCTCAGTTGTTATTCCATTCACGCCTGCACTGCAGTGGAAGAGGTGCTGCACAGATTGATGGGATCTCGTTTTAAATGCGTTTAAAGGCCCCTAGCGTACGGGCCGGATTTAGTGTCACCTTGAAATGCAAACACAACTTTGGGATGAGGGGGAAAACAATCTCCACGGCGCAGTGTATTACATTGCGCGGCATGGAAATGCAATGAACAAGAGTTCATTCATTGTGCGATGTGAAGAGAGCTTTTCACAATGATAACCCAAATCACAATTTAATGATGTAATCATGTAGCCTGACGATGTCATACTCATAATTCTAGTCAGAATATAAGTCTGATGCTGCTCCATTGAGCTGTGATTATGTGGCGTGTTTCAACGAACCAGGGAAAAAAATGCCTCTTCGCTCAACTGGATACCTAAAACCAATCACAGCAACGTAGTATGACCATCTGATACATTAAACTTTTGCCGGATCCCGTAGGAAGGACGGCGAAAACATCTTTTCGACCGACAAATGACTTTGTGAGATATGCATGCTCACGTTATGCTTATTAGCAGCGAGGCTAGCTAGCTACTATGTGTTTCAATGGATGTTTGGTCTAAGCGATAGCAATAACCTAACAATAATGTGCTCTAGAGCTTCAGTTAAGACCTACAATACTCTCCAACATTCGTGTTGCACATACACAACTAACCGAGTCAATGTAGACATAAAAAAAAATCGTGTAGATAGCTTAAATCACATAAACAGGCCACTAACAGGCTCCCGAGACGCCGCCATCTTGGTACGATTTTGAATCTACCGGTAATTCAACTCAAGAGTTGGTTGGTCATCTGTCCATCATCGTATAAAGCCCGTCCTGACAATTTGCTTGGTCCGGCAGAATCCTGCCTTCTGATAATCTCTCCCCAACGGCACAGAGCCAGACCGAACTTCCCAACCTCAAATTTTGTGGGCGGGGTTCGGTCTGGTATCCAGGCTAGTAATCATGCCATACCACTCCAAAATGGAATAGTCGTCTTTGCTTTCCCTGCTGAAAATAAACCGTGGTCACCTCAGTGTCAATAATCAATGTGTTTACATCCACTTAACCTTTATTAAGTTTTTGTGGTCCTATGAACCAAACAAAGACATTTTGGCACAGTTTCTGTGTGCCGCAGACTGTATAACAATATGTACACTGAACAAAAAACAAGGGTAACGTCAGAGGAAACGCATGGACTATTGAGTTGTTTTTTTCAACAGGCAGAAGCAAAGCAGAGTTTATTTCACCCACGGAGACACGCCCCCTATTTGCTAGTGTGTAATGTAACCGCTTCTCTTCTGTTTTTCTGGATGGTAGTTAGAACAAGATGCAAATCAATGCAACTGATGATTATGCATATCATTGTGGCTGTTCTCTTCGCCTCATGTCAGTGCTGTGCGCTGTAAAACCATACATCATGGTGATTCTGTTTCTCCCCTCATCTCAAAGTTGTGTTCGCATTTGAATGTGGCACAAATTCCACTTCATACCAGCACCACCTGTCAGTGGTACTCGTGACCGTGGAGTAATAACTAGAGGAAGATTAACTAGGCCCCCCCCAAGGACTGGTACACTTGGAGTATATGTTCTATACAGACAGCAACCTTTTGCTTCATGGTCTATAGTTGTTTGGCAGATATGACATCATGCTCCCTCAAGAGCTCTTTAGGCATATGTGTTGTGACACACACACTTTTGTTCGTGCCATGGGATTGATGACTCAGCACTTAGTAGTTTCGCATGTAAGTCACTGTCATAAATGCCCTGACAACTGTGACACATTTGAGCTCCACATATTGACTCAGTCGTGGCATCTGATAGTTTCATCACCTAATCTTGCAGCCGCACAGCCACCCACTGGAGATGTGTTGTGGAACTCTGCTTGAGATGAGTCAGCTTCAAGGACATTTCAATCATTTTCAGATGGCACCATTCAGGGTTTTAGCCTTCTGCTGAACGATTGGGGTATGTTTCTCGTTTTGACCACTAGAGGGTGCAAGGTCTTCAGAAACGCTCTGCTTAAATAACTGGAAGTGGTGACTTGTTCTGCTTATACCTAGCAGTTCATTTGCACAATATTTGATGTAATGAGTAATACAAGAGTTAAAGCAGATGGATTTTTTGCAGTTAGATTTGATCCTAAAAGCTAACTAATATTCTAAATTATTCCATGTACACAAATAGGGTGTCCCCCTGATGAAAACTTATGAACAGCACTTAATTATTGAGTAACTGTAGTGTCTCTTACTTTATTTATATAAATAACAAAAATAATGTCATGAGCATTCCAACCCCCCTTGTGATTGGCGCAGTGTGAGTCCTGCCCACTGCTGGCATTGCGAGCGCATGTGTTGGCAAGCGGGCAAGCTGTTGTTTATTAACTCAAGCGGTAAGAGGAGGTCCTTCAGTGGTCCCTGCAGTGGCATTGAGACGACTTGAAGAAGACACGCAGTCCTTTTGAAGAAATAGAAGCTATTTGTGCAAGCCATCTCCTCACTCCCCCTCACACTCCCTCTCAGGAGACCACTGTGTCCACACTTGGCTAAAACACGCTGGAAAAAGCACAATCTGAAAAATATTTGGGGTCTCCATATGGCATGTTGCTTTGTTTTTTTGTGTGTCTTTTTTCCATTTTTACCCACTGCTATGCATGCTGTTGTAGACATTGTCCTGGGAGGCGCTAGCTACTCTCGATGGGCTGGTGCATGTGCTGATGCTGAAGCTCTTGCCCTGCGGGATGCTGGGAAGGGCCAGTGGGTGCGTGTGATTGGTCGGAGGGGCAGAGGCGGGAGGCGGTGGCACGGATGAGCAGCTCTCTCTGGCCCTGGCCGTCCAGATGGTTGTGCTCTGAGACACGGTGCTCTTGCGGCGCTGCTGGAACATCTGTCTCAGCTTGGTCAGACTGAGACGCAGGGCAGCCCGATAGCGCCTGAAGAGAGGGATGAGGGAAAAGGAGGAGACAGGAAGGAGAGGGAGTACGAGAGAGAGGGAGTACGAGAGAGAGGGAGTACAAGAGAGAAGGAGAGAGAGAGAGAGGGAGTACGAGAGAGAGAGAGAGGGAGTACGAGAGAGAGAGGGAGGGAGAGAGAGAGGCAGTATGAGAGAGAGAGAGAGAGGCAGTATGAGAGATAGAGAGAGGAAGTATGAGAGAGAGAAAGAGGGAGTACAAGAGAGAGGGAGTACAAGAGAGAGGGAGAAAGAGAGAGGGAGAAAGAGAGGCAGTACGAGAGAGAGAGAGCGAAAGGGAATACAGGAGAGGGTGGGAGGGAGAGAGAAAGTGTAAGAGAGAGAGAAAAAAAGTCTAAGTGATACTTGATTACCCATGAAAGTAGATTTGAAAGTGTGAAATCAGATAGTCAGCCCGTCTCTTTTCGTTCCATCAGATAGTACTTTAGCCTGACGGCCGCCTGGCAACTTGACTTAAGTAGCTGGCCCAAAACTGAATGCTAGCTGTAGGTCTCCCAGATATGTCACAACTGGTATTTCCAGCATGTTGAAAATGAAATGCAAGGTTGTCTTTATACCATTTATATGTTTAATATTGTACCAAAATGATGTTACAGTTGGAAGAGCAGTCTCCTTGGATTGGAGAAGTTGTCTTGGTTTGTTTTGAACTATGTAGGAATGCCTGTTTGTATGTATGCTGATTTGTGTGTGTGTCTGTGTCTGTGTCTGTGTCTGTGTCTGTGTCTGTGTCTGTGTGTCTGTGTGTGTGTGTGTCTGTGTGTGTGGGGCATAGTTTACGTTTGGGTCATGGAGTTGATCCAAGGGTTGAGTGCGGAGGTGAAAAGCACCAGCCATGTGGCCACGGCAGAGGCAGGCTCAGGACTCTCTCTCCCCGTCAGCGACTCGTAGAAGCAGAGCACGATATAGGGCAGCCAGCACACTAGCAGACACACTACACACACACACACACACACATACACATACACACACACACACACACACACACACAAACACACTGGTAATACAAACAAATGTCCAATGCAAATACACATACATAGACATTGCTTGTTTTATTGGGTAAGGTGGCTATCGAATGCTGTTTGGAATGGTTGAATTCCTCCTTCAACAGCTTTAACTCCTCCTATATGCTCAACAGCTTTGTGTTTTTTTCTCTGTGAAACATGTCTATAAATGGGTTTTCAGAAAGCCGAGCAAGCTCGAGTTGAACTGTAGCACTGTATTTTGAATGGATACGGTCATGCCATACACTGAGATTCTGAGATGTCACCTTCATGCAAACCATCAACAAGTGTGTGAAATCAATTGTCTCCATGATATGGTTGTTTCCTCTCTTCCCTAGGTAGAGCCAGAGAGTGACTTCTCATAATACCACACCTTCTGGCATTTGATCAGCCAGTTTTCATAGAAGTTTGTGTAAGCTTATGATATGCAATGTAGTTATGTATTAACTTGCATCTGTGTAATGATGCAATTATGATAATTAATCATCATGATAATGAGGATAGTTTGTTTAGCATTGAAGCCTAGCAAAGTCACTTGAAACCACATCATTTAACTCATTCAGAAAAGTATAGTGTCCCCCTTTAAAGTAACACTATACAACAATTTTACACTTTTTGAAGTATGGTTTTATATAGGCAACTAGTTTTTCTTTCATCCTGTAATTCATTTTGATAGCATATGTTCATAAACACCTGTATCTTTCCCACTAGCCATCTAAGTTATGCCCTATGTAGTTCTGTGTTCGGGGCTGGAACACCCTGCAAAAATGAGAAAAGCTTTCAAAGCATGACATTGCCAGCTATACTGCCTAAAGACACCATTTAGTTTGGTGTCAAGCGTTATCAGTGTCAACTGGGCTGTTGGTGGTGTTTGCAAGGTTTTTACATGCCTTTTAGGTAGGTATAGATTTAGTAAATAAAAAAAAAAATAGTATTCATTTTGACCAGGAAGAGCAGGAGTGGTACTGTTAGTAAACCTCTGGCGCTGTATGGTTTACTTAAACAAGTCTCCGCTTCCAGGCAACAGTATCCTGGATCGATTGTGTAAACAAACAGTGCTGTTTCAGATAATAACATAACAGCCTGGCTGAGGTGCTTTAAACACATGCCTCACATGCCTACTCTTAAACTGTCAACTGTCCAATCTTCAATGAGACAATTCTGTGCATGTTAGTATGGACACAGGGTGTGTCCACGTCCCCAGCCCCTGTGGCGTCTTACCTGCGGTGACAATCATGACGATGGAGCTGCGCAGGTAGTTGTTGGCGGGCACGTAAAAGCAGTGCTGCTCGTTGCAGACGAAGGTGCCCCGGCGCGCCTGCTTCTTGGCCACGTAGACGATGTAGCCGTACAGGCAGCACATGACCAGGATGGGTGCGATGATGCCCAAGCCCACGAAGAGCACGTTGAAGCCCACGCAGGAGCTGCGGAAGCTGGGCGCGCACACGTACCGCCCGGCGCTGTAGCCGTAGCTGCCGAAGCCGACCAGCGGCAGCGCTGCGTTGAGCAGGCAGTAGGTCCAGACGGACGCCAGCACGGCCCAGGCGCGGCGCGCCGTGAAGACCTGGGCGTAGCTCAGCGCAAAGCAGATCTCGGTGAACTTGTCCACCGTGGCCCAGGTGAGCGAGTGGATGGAGGCCAGCTGGAGCAGGACGAAGAGGAAGGCGGTGGCCTGGCACAGCACGCCCTCGCCGGGGTAGCCCTCGGGCCGGAAGAGACTGGTGTGGGCGCTGAAGGGGATAACCGACAGGCCCAGGGCCAGGTCGCAAAGGCAGAAGCTGCAGGTGAGCGGCCAGGTGTCGGTGCGCAGGTTCTTGTTGAGGAGCACCACGAGGAGAAGCATGGTGTTGCCACACACCGAGCAGGCGCTGGAGCAGATCATCAGCACCGCGTACGCCACGGCATTGGTCGCCATCCCCACATGTGGGTGTGTTTGTGTGAATGTGTTTGTGAGTTTGTGTGTTTTTGTTTGTGAGTGGGTGTGCGGCTGGAATGGTTTTCCTCAGAGTGCTTCCTCCTCTTCCTCCTCCTCTCGCAGGCTACATTTGCGTCCAATTCCGAAATCCCACTTCATCCAAAACAAAGTCGGAACGTCATGAATTCCTAGTCCACGGTCCAGAATACGGTAGTCCAGGTAGAGCGTCCTCGGCCACACAGAGTAGAGCCATGAGAAGAGACTGGTGACACAGGTGGATGTGCTCACGTTTTCATGGCTGTGCATGTGTGTGTATGTGCCACTCTCTGGGGACTTCTGCTGCTATGGATCTGCCAGTCTCATGCTGTGTTTGAAGATCATTCTCTCTCTCCGTCTCTCTCTCTCTCTCTCTCGGTCTGTCTCTCTCTCTCTCCCTCATGCACACACACACTCACACTCACGCTCACACTATCTCTCTCTGTCTATCATGCACACACACACACACACACACACTCTCTCTCTCTCTCATAGACACACACACACATTCTCTCTCTCTCTCTTTCTCTCATACACACACACACATGCAGTAAATCTCTTTCCATTGGGACCTGAGCTGCACACCCCTCAGCTGCCTCATCTCACGCTGCTCTCCCCCACCTCACATGCACCTGCCACCGTCAAAAGACAAACACGCCACTTTCCAGCGACCCAACTATGCAACAGCCTGGCTCTCTCGCTCGCCCTCTGTCTCTCTCTTTATGTTGCTGGTGCAAATAAGGTGGCTAACATTTGGAAAGCCGAGGGTTGTGTGGACACAGTGCTCACAGGGAAGCCTGTAACAGGGTCTCTGTGCAAACAGCCGGACCCGCTTTCAATATCCTCTCCCGTAATGGCTGCTGCCAGGTTAATGAGGCCTTTTTGCGCTCAAGTGTTGTTGTGGTAATTGGCAAGAAGCATGAGAGTAATTTGCTTTAAGCCCTAATCATTAATGATCGCTGGGCCTTTTCTGCCTCGTGCTAAGCTCTCGGTCACCAATTAAAGGTGCTTGTTTTGCTGCTCTGAACCCCACATGGAGCTGTTCACCAGCACTGTGTTCTCTGGGAGGTGATGTAAAGTCTCTCCCTTCCCCTGTTTTTAATAGTACGGCCATATGTGTTTTGAAATTAATTGCCGTATTACCACACGATCATCCGCATCACTCAGGGTCTATGAGCCACTAATTAGATGATTATTGAAAAACTTCTTTCCACTACATCACCCCTGCCACATTCAGTAGATAGGATATACGAAAAGAAATAAGGAATATTATTAGTACTATCATTACAGTGAAGAAAGAAAAGCAAATATCTAAGTGTTGGCAGCTGTTGCTGAGGCTCTTGTAGAAGCCGTGGCTGTAATGATGGGATTTGAAGTGTTAACATGACTGGATAAACATCTGTGTGTTATGACACTTCATCAAACAACATGTGCCCACGTACATACTGTATGCTACAGTGTGCTAATTCAGACTTAACCCTAGGAAGTACAGTGGAGAGCAGCGAGGATCTCTCCCATGAGCAATAGTCATGTAACGTGTGTCTCCTGTTTTGATGTTCTCCTCCAGCACAACGCACCCATCCCTCAGGGGGGACGGGGGGCGGTCCAGTTTGTCACGCAGTACCAACACTCCAGCGGCCAGAGACGCATCCGGGTCAGCACCATCGCCAGGAAGTTAGTACAACATCTCTACACATACCTTTCTCTCTCCATACAGTGTGTGGGTGTGAGTGTGAGTGTGTGTGTACAAAGATGGCTACCTAACCTTCCCAACAATTAATATGTTGGCTTGTAACCTAAGTCAAGCACTATGTTCAGAGGTATACATGTATTGAGATGTTAAACTAGATTGTCTCTGCTACTGAATACATAGAATCTGAATACATACAATACATACAATTCTTCACAGATGTACTTGCAAAGTATTTCTTGGAGATGATGTGGTGGTTTTTATTGTTCTCAGTCTGTCCAGATTCTTTCTATCTTGTGGTGTCACGTTTGTGCAGTTGCCATGACAACTCACAAAGGCTGAGACTCAGAAAGGAAGCTTTGGCTCTCAAAACAATAAAACAATGTCCATCAAAGCACATTTCCATAGAAACTACAAAATAAGACTGTCATCCCCAACCCCCCCGCCTCACACCTCCAATCTAACACACATTGATATAAGAGTGAAAACCAGTTATTCAGACCATAAAGGTAGGAGTCTCATTTTGACGTCAACAGAGTCTTTCAGCATATTTGTATTAGAGATGACCCAAGTAGGGACTTCATTTACTCCGAATGAATGGTATAGAAGACACCAGAATGGAGGCCAGGCCTTGGGGTTGTTGACACTTCTCATCCACTTAGCAAATGCTTCTTCCTCCTGACAACACGAACACATGTTACTGCAGCACAAATGAGACCTGCGTGAAGTTCTTCTTTTCAGCTTGCTCTTAGGTCTGGATCAGGCAGGTCTTCAAGCCTACATCAGGCAGGTCTTTTCAGAAGATTCACACAGAAGATTTCCATGCCCTGCTGCACTTAATCATTAGCTATCATCACCCCCACCCCCAATTCTCCTCTACTCATTTAGCCTCAGGTCCGTTCCTAGCATGGGTTTGAGGCTTCATCACACAGAAGGTCCTCTGTCCAGTCTGGCAATGCGGGAGTCAGGACACATCTCCCCCAGTGGTTGCATCATGTCCCCTTTGGTGCCTGTTCCTTCTAGAACATGATTGGACACTCTACCCTGTTTTTTAGGAAAGGCAGTGACAGGACTGAGGTCATAGAATTGCAGTGACAAGACAAACTAGGTTGATGCCAACTTTGCCACCAAAGGAGTGAATCTTTCATGAAAGTTTGCTAATATTTACCCCCTCCCTCTCTCCCTCTACCCCTTCCATCTCTCTCCTTCATTGTTTCTGTTAGCTGGGCCGACGCACAGACGCAGATCCAGAGCATCGCGGCCTCGTTTGACCAGGAGGCGGCGGCCATCTTGATGGCGCGTCTGGCAGTTTACCGGGCAGAGTCGGAGGAGGGACCTGACGTCCTGCGCTGGCTGGACCGACAGCTCATTCGCCTGGTGGGTTCAGTGGCTTAACAACAAGATTCCAGTACTAGATGTGGCTCGATACGTCCAATATGTTCCTTTGAGCCATTCGCAGAACTGATAATAACTTTTAAAAGTTTATGTATAGCTTTTAAGTTTAAGTCTCAAGAAAGAGATTTTACACCCTGAGATTACAATGATGCCAAAAGACCAAAAAGTTCTATTTGGTTTGTCCCAAAGAACAGGTACCTTTAAGCGTTCCTCAGTGGGTCTGAGTAAAGAACCCCTTTCTCCCTAGAGAGCATCCTTAAATACTGTAACACCTGCAGAGGTGTTAAAGCTGACCTCATATAGCACAGTGCTCGACAGATCGTGTTCATGCCTTTCACTGGTTTCTAGTCTGTCAGTGACTTTGGTTAAAAATTACAAATAAAACGACCTCTGCTGAAGGATTTATTGTCAATGAGCCCTTCCATCCCCTGGGCTAGTGCTTGGTCTGCACACATGACTAATGGAGCAGGCTGGTGTTTCCAGCACGCCCCCTCTCCACCTTTCTTATTGAAAAGCTCTGTAGGCCAGCATTCACAGATCACATCTTTCAAATCTACAAAGGCTGAGCTGAAACCAACTAAACATAGCCTTATGTGATACGTGTCTCTATAGGAAATATAACATTTAGGGGCCATATTTGGATAAGGCTTGAGGTATGTTATACAGGCATTGACCAAACATATAAAAGATCCCACATAAGATACCCGGAATTGAAAAACATAATTAGCTGTGTGCTTTATCTTGCCCCGAATGCAAAGTAAATAAGAGCTGCCCTGACAAGGTTTGTCCTGCTGTTGATTTAATTATACTCCTGTTTACTCTCTGACCAGCCTTGTGGCACCTCGGTACACATTTACCTGACTGTTGCCTGAATGTGATTGTCTTGATGGTGATCAAGGTTAAGTTCTCCGTATGTGTGTGTGTGTGTGTGTGTGTGTGTGTGTGTGTGTGTGTGTGTGTGTGTGTGTGTGTGTGTGTGTGTGTGTGTGTGTTTTAACGAACTTGGTTTGTGTCCATTCGCAGTGCCAGAAATTCGGAGATTATCACAAGGATGACCCCAACTCATTCCGTTTCTCAGAGACCTTCTCCCTCTATCCACAGGTCAGTGTGTTTTGAAAAGGCTTCTATTCAAATCATTAAAGTGTCAAATAAAGGAAATAAATGTATTCAGTGTTGATGGACTGGTTGTGTATTTCTCATATGTGAATATATTGTTATGATGATTGATGTGTCTGTGTATTCATATATCTGTTCCCTGGTGTCTGGTTTCACAGTTCATGTTCCACCTGCGGAGGTCTCCATTCCTACAAGTGTTCAACAACAGCCCAGACGAGAGTTCCTACTACAGACACCAGTTCATGAGACAGGACCTCACCCAGTCCCTCATCATGATCCAGCCCATCCTTTATGCCTACTCCTTTAACGGACCGCCTGAGGTCAGTATTACACACACACACACACACACACACACACACACACACACACACACACACACACACACGTACATAGTGTATAAACATGGCAAGCACAAATTCACAGAGACGATTACACAGCGCTCAGGCAGTTTGTTTTGGCCGTCCTGCCCGTGTCTCTAAGCAGAGCTAATGGCTCTTGCACCCTCAAGAGCTCCAAATGGCTCCTGTGGTCTCAGGGCAGCGCTGTGGTGGAGACAGAGGGAGACTGCGCTATTCCTCGTACCTGAGGGATGGAGGAATACATTAGACTAATAATGGCTAATGACTTTCTCTCTCTTCCTCATAGCAAAGATTCTGTTGCTCAGGTTGAGGCACCAACAAAATGAGATTTTGTAGACGTTTTCCACCTCATTTCCAACTGGTGGGAAAAACAAACAGTTTGAGTTTTTATCTCTGTCAAGTTTATCAGATTGATTTGATTGATTGGTTAATTGATTTGTGTTTGTCATTTGGTTTGTTTAGCCTGTGTTGCTGGACAGTAGCAGCATCCTGCCTGACCGGATCCTGCTCATGGACACCTTCTTCCAGATTCTCATCTACCACGGCGAGGTAAGCAAAGGCAAAGACTGTCTGAGCTGCTGTGATGAGTGGAGGGCCACAAACGTACCTGAATATCAGGTCTCACCTCCCTCCCACCACTCTGAGACCACCAAGCATGTCTGTGGAGGCGCACCAAATGAATGGCCCACATATTTGGTTTGAGAACTTCCAAAAGAAGGGAAATGTTTTCAATCTTCATCAGACAAAGGGCCTCATTTATAAAACGTACTTACGCACAGAACTGATCTTAGACTGTGCGTGCGATCAAATCCACGTCTAAGTACAGATTTATAAAAACCGTCTTAGACGTAGAAAAGGACGTATCTCTACGTCTGGTTTCAGCTCGTGTAAGTACATTTCCTTGCGGCAATACTGGAGTACTGCAGGAATTCAGGACTCTCCGAGCGCCGACAGGCAGCCGACACGCAGTTTCATCATCATGCACCACCGTCACCATTTGGGCTAATGGTGAAAGGCCAAATTAATGTTTCGCTCAATAAAATCAAATAAACTATTAGAATAATTTGCACATGAATGAGATTCACATCTTATAGGTATTCCGTTTTAATTTCACAAGTGTAAAACATTTCGCTCAAACTTATAACCTATAAAAAGACTAATAGTGGCTTAGTTTTCAGAAGAAGATATGGCTGCATTGCTGTTGTTAGAGGATATTGCCAACTGCGCAATAAGGAGAGAGAGGTTTTTTTTGTGATCGTGCAGACTTTTTGACACAGGATGATGTATGTCTGATAAGCAGGTACCGCTTGCCGAGAGCGTTGTGCCCAAATGGCCTCTCGTCTAGAGAGGCGCACCAGAGGCAACCAGGCCATACACGTTCAGGTATTGTCCGTTCTTGGATTCCTGGCTACAGGAACGTTCCGATGAGAAATTGGAGACCAGTCGAGCAATCCCCGTCATCATTAAGCAGAATTTTGCCCGATGTTCTTCGTAGTATAGCCTACTATCCCATATGCCCGCAATTTATTAGATTTCCATACAGTGCCCAGCTAAATGTGAAAGAGGATTTCCTGCGTAAAACAGGGTTCCCAATGTATTCTCATCCAGATTTCGCACACTCAGAAAGCCTAGGAAGCCCACTTCAATACAGCACAGGTCGGTAGTGGAGCGCACCAAAGCCTTGGTGCTGCTGCCGCAGATGCGGCTTCTGGTGCTGCTCGTGCTTCGGAGACGTGTCTACTACATGTCAAATACTTTGCTTTTGCCATTACGCCACCAGACAGGCTTTCTAACGATGTTTTGGCCCGCATCTGCTGTTCCATCAGCAGAACGTTGATGTCAACCTCACTTTAATTCTTCTGTTTACATGTTTCTTTCTTTCTTGCCACTGTCACAGAGAGTTTGTGGATTGAGGATGCGCTCTGTTTGTGCATTGAAAATATGCTGATTAGATTAAATAGGGGCGTTTTGAGGGCGGAGATTCAGTTGCGCACAATTTCACGACCATTTGTGATTTATAACCGAAGGATTGGCGTACACGTGTTTTTTGTGTGTACGTCTGTTTTCTGTGGATCTCACTTACGCTCATTTCAGGAAATGTCTTAGACAAAATGTAGGATGGTTTCTACGCAACGTTTTATAAATGAGGCCCAAAGAAGTATTTTCCCACTGATAATACATGCGATTGTAGGTTCTGTTTCACAAGAATCCTGTGACTTGCACCATAGCTAGAGGTGTGAGCTTGTGTGAGATTCTAATTGGTGTCATTCCACTGCTAGGAATGAATTGCAAATCTATCTGATTGGTGTAGTGGAAGAGTAACATTTTTTGAGGCCTACAAGAACGATACATGTAGAGTTATGTGTTCCCTGGAAGAAAAAAAATGGAAATGAATGAAAGAAAAGACCTGAAATTGAGACAGAAATGCATGCAATGCATAGGACTAGCGGGGAACGCTGTTAATAAACATTATTATTCATGCATTATTAGTTTTTTGACGAACACTTGCAGTGCTCAAAATGTAATCATTGAACAAAGCTAACTAGTTCTAGTTGCAACACTATTCTGTTCTGCAGTAGTGAGAGGTTTCCTCATCTTTCAATCCACCCCAGTAAGATTATCAGAGGTGGGAACAGGACCTAATACCTCAGAGTGGAGTTAGTGCATCTTAATCATCTTTTAGGGAAGGGAGGCGTTGACACTTTGGCAGTGACAGTGTGCGGCTTTACCACTGCTGAGGAAGGAGCTCATTGTAAAAGCAGGAACAGTTACACCTTGATACCAAAGAAACAGAGCTCCTTCGCCCCAGTGGTTGTAGTTTGAGAAGAACTTCTCTGAGAAGAGAAAAAAAGATGTGGAACAGACCATGTGGAAGCTGACAGTGTGGTGAAAATGCTTCAGCAAGTTTTGGGAAGCCGTATTATAATCCCGTTTTTTTTTCTTCTTAGTTGAACTGCCACTGTTTGCTGTGGTTCTCAGCATTTCACGACCTTATCAGAAGTCTGTAGTGTCCACAAGATGTTTTAGTGTTTTATTGTAGTTAGGGCTGCCACTAACGACTATTTTTCTATCGATTAATCTATAGACTATTTTATCGATTAGTCGATTAATCTAAACGATAAATTTTCCTCCCAAAAAAAAAAAAATCACCATTTCAGCTCAGTTCATTCATTTTATTTTTACATAATGCAGCACAAAACAAAATGTAACAAAGGCTGACATATTAAAGTGCAAAACTGCAAGTTTAAACTAGCAACTCCCAACATGATACAAAAATAAATAAAAAAGAGGACTTGTTATAAGTCAGCAGCACAACTCCAAAAGAAGACAGTGATATATCCTATGTTCCTTTGACTTACAACTTTTAACTTTATTGATCACAATTATTCAAATGTTATCTATTGTATTAAAGGCATCCCCAACACAAATGTGCTTCAAATAATGGCAGAAATAAAATATTTCGATACGGTACATTCTCAACAAGCACGAACAAACACTGGCACCGTCAATCAACGTAGAATAAGCCCAGATCTAGCCTACACATTTTCTGTTATTTAAAACGTAAAAACGTATTCAATGGAAATTCTAAGGTCGCAGGCAGACAACTTTATGGGTTTAATAATGCGTGTATTTAGCAGCTACAATGACAAAAGATATTTAAACTTACGGCAATTTAATAAACATGAAAAGACAATACTCCATCGTCCACAACGGCGCCTGTATGTTTTCGTTTGAGGTGTTCGCGCATAGCAGTGGTGCTGCTGTGATAAGCCATCGACACTTTGCAGAGTGCACAAACCCCCCTTTTGTGAGGTGCTTGTTTGAAAAACTCCCATACTTTTGACGCCTTTGGTCTTTGGAAACGTGTAGATTCCGTCTCTTTCCCCACCAAGTCGGACTCCGCTGGCTGCCGCCATGTTATTTCAAAAACTGAAGCATAGACTGAAGGCGACCAATGACTGGTGCCAAAAAAGACTGACGTCAGGCACGCAGCAATTATGTAGTGATACGGAAGACGCATATTCGTTATACTGAACTGAAGCGTTTTAGAAATTGAAAAGGTAAATTCATAAAATTAAAAAAAGATGCATCGACTTAAATTATTGATGCATTTTATTGATGCATTTTAACCGTCGACTTCGTCGACCACATCGACTAATCGCGGCAGCCCTAATTATAGTAAAGAAAATCAATTTTTGGACCTGTGAGGATAGAAAGATAGAAACTGAATCTGCTACCTGTGCAGTCTGCTCAAATGAAATGCATTTAAAGGGCTCAGTTCTCTCTCTCTCTCTCTCTCTCTCTCTCTCTCTCTCTCTCTCTCTCTC
>NC_137911.1:8716699-8804199 GCF_963457725.1 Sprattus sprattus
TCCCAGACATTGACTTGCCTGATGCGAACGCTGCCTACCTTCTGGAAAGACTCAGATATTTATGCATAGTTTCTAACAGTATTAGTGTGAATTCTTAATAAAAAAAGCTCCTCAGTCAAACCTGAGCTGTGTGTTTTGTGTTTTGATGAGTGTACAGAAGCTTGCAGCTGATGTTAAACTAGCAAACTATCGAGTTTGATAAAACTCTTCACATTCTGGCAGTCGATAAAATATATCCCCGCCCAATACTCCTTGATGGGAGGAATTTCTAACTTGCAAATCCGTTCCTGGCCGGGCATCCTTGCATTTTCTTTGGAAGGAACTCTGAAGGGAGAGGCACTGGGATATTTATTTGTCTGTTGATTTTCAAAATCAGATTTAGTAGAACAGAACAGACTGTACCTTTGAGTAGCAGTTGACTGGTCCTTCACTGTAGAAGGTGATCTGGCTTGAACAGATGCCACCTTGAGAACAGCTTCATTAAAGAATAGAATGTTTCCAAAAAGCAATCATTCAGCCTTCTTTTACATGACAACCAAGGCTAAGTTAATACACTGTGATTGAGATGGGAGTAACACATCACAAAAGGTCAATCTATTTTTTCTCAGCATGACAACACCATAATAACCACAGCTCTGTAATGGTTGTTCTCCATGACAACCATATGAGAGCTGCATAATAGGTTGCAACAGTCATGCAAGGCATTCATTTCTGAAACGCTGTGATTAGTCTAGTACAATTGGGTTTAGAACTTGAAAGCAATGTCCTTTGAAAGTACTATTAGGGTTGTACAAACACATCATCTTGTAATTAGACATCTGTAGACTGAGTGCGGTAAAGGGACCACATAAAGCTCAGTCTCTATAAATCCACCCACCCTCAGCAGTTTGATTCTATTAGCACGCCACATTATCTGAAGCAGAGGTGTGAAGGAGTCCTTTGACTTTGAATTCTCCATTTCTGTCTTTGAAACATGAACATTCACTACTTGGCAGTCATAAAACTAGGAGTATTGAGTCCAGTAGCCTACACCAGGCCTGCACCTGTTCCACAAATACTGAAATGAATTCTAAGCTGTGCTTAGGCTGGCTGAAGAGCCTCTTTCCATTACATGTGTGAAGGCTGCCTGGCTAATTGCAATAGTAAGCTTCATCAGCCTTCGCACAGACAGTAAGTGGCACTTCCTTGTCAGGCCTTGAATATATTTCTTTTTCCAGTATAGTTCTATACAAGCTAGTTGTTTTTGAAAGCTGTTTTGAAACCAAAAGCAGTCTTCAGACCTTGAGTCTTGAGCCTGGGGAAAGGTTTAAACGAGGATGACATACCAGTTTGGAATTTGGCCTCAAACGTTCGTGATGCAGCCTTGAAGAAACAAGCCATTAGTTCTGAGCGGGTTGCCGTGGAGACAACATCTTTTGATGCTGACAGCAAGGAGGCAGATAAACATGCATCGATGTTCTCTTTTGATAAAAAACAGAAAGCATAGACCTGGTTGTTCATAACTGTTTTTTAAAAGTCCAAATATAAACGCTCCATTATTCCTGACATTCGTGACTGTGTGAGAGAAGAGACACCTACCATAAACATCAGAGGACCTGTCCAAACTGATTGCCAAGGAATACCACACTTCACAGTGAAACATTTGACAATGACCCTTTGATGACCTCAGTACTTGAAGCACGTTGTCAACACCATTGTCCAGATGTAACATCGGGCATTTTAGAAATGTAACTAACCATGTATAAGGTCTATGTGAGGGTGAGAAAGAACTTGGTTTTGATGGCAGAGCCATTAGGAGTGTTTCCCCTTTGTTCTGTTTTGAGTCCCGTCTCACGTGGAGAGTGATGGATGCTAAGCCTCATCAGCTGTGATGAATTCTCCTGAGTAATGTATGCAGGGTCAGGTTAATGGAGACCGATGAACCCTCCTTCCTTTCATCAACCTCTGCATCCGTCACACCAATCACCAGAGCCATGTTGGTATGGATGAAGCTGTTCTTTGCAGTACGCTGCCTGGTTGGTAATCATGTGTCCATATTATCCCCGATACAAAAGCAAGGACTGCCCACCTCTAGCTTAACATCATAGCAAAGATTGGTTACCCTTTAGACCTATTCTTTTCTTACTATTTTGTAAAGGTAAGGACATATTATATGAAGACTTGAATGAGAGGTGAATGTTTGTAATGTTTTAGATCTAGTACACAATGCCGAGCAAATAAACATGACTTAAACAACAAGAATGGTGTTATAATTACGTTTAATAATTTCTCCAATCCTATTATCCAACAAGAAAGGTTTGAATTTTAGCAGTAGCTATGTGCCTTGACATCAAACATGTGACCTTGGCGTTGTTAGCATCTTGCTTGACTAGCTGAGCCACAGGGGCATGTGTTGAAGGAGAGCTGAGCAGGCAGTGATGGTCACTGATTGAGACTGATGATTATGTAACCATTGAGTCATTTCAGAAGGACTTTAGCAAATGGCTTCCATTCCCATGTCTCTTTTAAATTCTTTTATCTGTTTTCATATCCAGTCACACAACTCAGTGCTGCTCAGCGTATGATGTTCTGGCACACAGAGAAAAGGAACGGAGTGTGCCTTCTCTGAGAAGAGGTTAGAGTGGGGTGACTATATCATTAGTCTCCTTTGCTCAGAACACTGGGATATGTGTATAGGGAAGGGAACATATATTCAGGTGGAACATCAGGAAGTGGGTCCTTCCTAGGTGGTGGTGTGCTTGAGTGTGTGTGTGTGTGTGTGTGTGTGTGTGTGTGTGTGTGTGTGTGTGTGTGTGTGTGTGTGTGTGTGTGTGTGTGTGTGTGTGTGCGTGCGTGCGTGTGGGTGTGGATGGTGGGTTTAAGGTGGGGGTGGGGTTGGGGGGATAGGGTCATCCTTCTTTGAGCATGCTTTAACAAGGTGCATAGCTCTTTGGAGAGAGAGGGAAAGTAAGAGAAAAATGCTAGATCCTATTAATTTTCTATTTTACTCTCCTGTTTTTTTTCTGAATCGTGACACTGAGCAGCTGGATGAAAGGAAAGGTTCCCTTGAGACTCTGTACAATCTGTTCCCCACCAGGCTGACCCAGAGCCGAGTCATTTAGGAGATTTTCATGCCTGTCTCCAAGATTCCCTTGGGTCATCCTCCTGCAGTCTCCTGTCCATTTGTACTCTAGAACATGAATGTCGCAGAAGTCATATAGCTTCTTTTCCCCAATTCCATGGAATCTTTAAGATCATATACATAATATTTTTTCATGCATAATAAAATATCTTACATTAGGTTAGGTTTCTTTGTTTCTTTTCACACTTCTCTACTGAAAGGTGTCCCTTTGACATAAAAGCAGAATTCTGTTCTCCAGATATAAAAGAGAAATCTATGAATGAAGAATTACTTTCTCTACTTTCCCATTTTGAAGAGCATTTGACTGTCACAGAGAGACTTCTGGCACCAAAGATTTATCTCTGTCTGCTTTTCAGTAAAATACGCTGGAACTATATGTGATAGAGGAATATACTGTACATCTTGTTCTCACTTGGAGGTAAAAACTTGTTGCAGAAATGCCGTTAAATTCCAATGTCCCCAACACACAATTATGACGTGAGCATCAGGCTTATGTATAGGCACAGCTGTTCAGTTCAGCCTTTTAGAAACAGAGGAAAATATGAATAGTTGACATGAGGAAGACCAATAACCAAAGATCATTTAGTGAAATAGAGATAAATTAACACTTACTGTGTGTTAATTATGCATTCTAAGCGGGTACCTCATAACAATATTTACAGTGCCTTGCATAAGTATTCACCCCCTTGGATGTTTTACCCTTTTATGGCTTTTATAAATCAGTCATGGGGCCTCTTTTACAAAACGTACTTACGCACAGAACTGATCTTAGACTGTGCGTGCGATCAAATCCACGTCTAAGTACAGATTTATAAAAACCGTCTTAGACGTAGAAAAGGACACCTCTACGTCTGGTTTCAGTTCGTGTAAGTACATTTCCTTGCGGCAATACTGGAGTACTGCAGGAATTCAGGACTCTCCGAGCGCAGACAGCCGACACGCAGTTTCATTTGGGCTAATGGTGAAAGGCCAAATGAATGTTTCGCTCAATAAAATCAAATAAACTATTAGAATAAATTACACATGAATGAGATTCACATCTTATAGGTATTCCGTTTTAATTTCACAAGTGTAAAACATTTCGCTCAAACTTATAGCCTATAAGAAGACTAATAGTGGCTTAGTTTTCAGTAGGAGATATGGCTGCATTGGCGTTGTTAGAGCATATTGCCAACTGCGCAATAAGGAGAGAGGGGGTTTATTTTGTGATCGCGCAGACTTTTTGACACAGGATGATGTATGTCTGATAAGCAGGTACCGCTTGCCGAGAGCGTTGTGCCCAAATGGCCTCTCGTCTAGAGAGGCGCACCAGAGTCAACCAGGCCATACAGGTTCAGGTATTGTCCGTTCTTGGATTCCTGGCTACAGGAACGTTCCGATGAGAAATTGGAGACCAGTCGAGCAACCCCCGTCATCATTAAGCAGAATTTTGCCCGATGTTCTTCGCAGTATACTATCCCATATGCCCACAATTTATTAGATTTCCATACAGTGCCCAGCAAAATGTGAAAGAGGATTTCCTGCGTAAAACAGGGTTCCCAATGTATTCTCATCCAGATTTCGCACACTCAGAAAGCCTAGAAAGCCCACTTCAATACAGCACAGGTAGGTAGTGGAGCGCACCAAAGCCTTGGTGCTGCTGCAGATGCGGCTTCTGCTGCTCGTGCGGCAGGTGCTGGTGCTTCGGAGACGTGTCTACTAGCCTACATGTCAAATACTTTGCTTTTGCCATTACGCCACCAGACAGGCTTTCTAACGATGTTTTGGCCCGCATCTGCTGTTCCATCAGCAGAACGTCAATGTCAGCTTCACTTTAATTCTTCTGTTTACATGTTTCTTTCTTGCTTGCCACTGTCACAGAGAGTTTGTGCATTGAGGATGCGCTCTGTTTGTGCATTAAAAATATGCTGATTAGATTAAATAGGGGCGTTTTGAGGGCGGAGATTCAGTTGCGCACAATTTCACGACCATTTTTGATTTATAACCGAAGGATTGGCGTACACGTGTTTTTTGTGTGTACGTCTGTTTTCTGTGGATCTCACTTAAGCTCATTTCAGGAAATGTCTTAGACAAAATGTAGGATGGTTTCTACGCAACGGGCCTCATTTATAAAACGTACTTGCACAGAATTGATCTTAGACTGTGCGTGCGATCAAATCCACGTCTAAGTACAGATTTATAAAAAACGTCTTAGACGTAGAAAAGGACGTATCTCTACGTCTGGTTTTAGTTCGTGTAAGTACATTTCCTTGTGGCAATACTGGAGTACTGCAGGAATTTAGAACTCAAAGCGCCAACACGCAGTTTCATTATCATCATCGTGCACCACCGTCACTATTAGGGCTAATGTTTCGCTCAATAAAATCAATTAAACTATTAGAACAATTCACACATGAATGAGATTCACGTCTTATAGGTATTCCGTTTTTATTTCACAAGTGTAAAACATTTTGCTCAATCTATAGCCTATAGAAAGTCTAATAGTGGCTTAGTTTTCATTAGGAGATATAGCTGCATTGGCGTTGTTAGAGGATATTGCCAACTGCGCAATAAGGAGAGAAAGGTTTTTTTCGTGATCGCGCACACTTTTTGACACAGGATGATGTATGGCTGATAAGCAGGTAGGCCTACAGCTTGTCGAGAGCGTTGTGCCCAAATAGCCTCTCGTCTACAGAGGCGCACCAGATGCAACCAGGCCATACACGTTCAGGTTTTTTCTGTTCTTGGATTCCTGGCTACAGGAACGTTCCGATGAGAAATTGGAATTCATTTAGCAGAATTTTGCCCGATGTTCTTCGCAGTATTATCACTTTATATGCCCGTAATGTATTAGATTTCCATACAGTGCCCAGGAAAAGCAAAATATGTAAGAGGATTTCCTGCGTAAAACAGGGTTCCCAATGTATTTTCATCCAGATTGCGCACACTCAAACAGCCTAGGAAGACCACTTTAATACAGCACATGCCCGTGCGCGGTTGGTAGTGGAGCACAGCAAAGGCATGCCTAAGGGAAGGTGGCGATGGCCAGCGAGACTCCGATGCTGGAGCAGCAGTGCGACAGTTGCGGCCGCTGGTGCTTCGGAGACGTGCCTTCTACATGTCAAATACTTTGCTTTTGCCATTACGCCACCAGACAGGCTTTTCTAACGATGTTTTGGCCCGCATCTGCTGTTCCATCAACAGAACGTCGATGTCAGCCTCACTTTAATTCTTCTGTTTACATGTTTCTTTCTTGCTTGCCACTGTCACAGAGAGTTTGTGCATTGAGGATGCGCTCTGTTTGTGCATTGATAATATGCTGATTAGATTAAATAGGGGCGTTTTGAGGGCGGAGATTCAGTTGCGCACAATTTCACGACCATTTGTGATTTATAACCGAAGGATTGGCGTACACGTGTTTTTTGTGTGTACGTCTGTTTACTGTGGATCTCACTTACGCTCATTTCAGGAAATGTCTTAGACAAAATGTAGGATGGTTTCTACGCAACGTTTTATAAAAGAGGCCCAACGTTTTATAAATGAGGCCCATGGTCAATATAAGTTGGCTTTTTGGACAAAAAAAATCACAAATAGCTCTCTTTAATGTCAAAGTGAAAACAGATTTCTACACAGTTATGTAAATTAAATAAAAATATGTAACGAAAATAAGTGATTGCATAAGTATTCACCCCCTTTATATAGACTGACCTTATTCAACAGAGGTCCAGCCAATTGGTGCTAGAAGTCTCACAATTAGTGAAATGGGGATCAGTGTGCAGTGAATGTGTCTCAAGTAATTGTAGTATATCGACACCTGTGTCTGGAAGGTCCATTCACTGGTCAGTATTCAGTAATCAGTATTCCTGGCTACTGTTACACCATGAAGACCAAAGATCACCCTAAGAAACTCAGAGAAAAGGTTATTGAAAAGTATAGGTCAGGGGAAGGATACAAAAAAATGTCCAAGGCACTTAACATCCCCTGAAATTCTGTTCAATCAATCATCAAGAAATAGAAGGAATATGGCACATATGTAAATCTGCCTAGATCAGAGCCGTCCTTACAAACTGTGAGCATGCAAGAAGGAGACTAGTAAGAGAGGCCACCAAGACACCTATAACTATACTCTGAAGAAATTTCAAGCTTCAGCAGCTGGTATGGGAGAGACTCTGCATACAACCACTGTTGCCTTGGTTCTTCACCAATCAAAGCTTCATGGAAGAGAGCCACTGTTGAAAAAATGCTCCACTTTGGTCTCATCAAACCACAGAACCTTCTTCCACTTGACCATGGAGACTCCCACATGCCTTTTGGCGAACTGTAGTCGATCCTTTTTTTCAACAGTGGCTCTCTTCCATAAAGCTTTGAAAAGTGATGGCCTCCACCAGCCACCGGGAGAGGCTCGACTTTGCCAGAGGTTTACCTTTGGCGCTTGCACCAAAGCATACGAATAACTGATCCGATTGCCTGAATGAACCAGTGCGCTCTACATAAGTGCGTAGAGCGCGCACTGGACAGAAAATGCACTGCCTGCTGAGGACGCAGCGAGCTTTTTGCTTTGTTTAGGACGAATCCGAGGCGGTACAGGTGTGCCACCACAAGATGACACTCTTGCACTGCCTCTGCCTCTGAGCGAGAAGCCAGCAGCCAGTCGTCCAGATAATTGAATAAGCGAATGCCTATTCGTCTTAATGGTGCAATGGCAGCTTCTACGCACTTTGTGAACACCCTCGGAGCTAGGGAGAGACCGAAGGGGAGTGCATGGAATTGGTATGCTATTCCGCCGAATGCAAATCTCAGATACTTGCGGTGTCTGGGATGAATCGGTATATGGAAATACGCATCCTTGAGATCTATCGTGATCAGCCAATAGCTCGGCTTTATGAACTGAATCAGACGGCGTGGAGTCAACATTTTGAACTTCAGCGGCATGAGTGATTTGTTCAGTACACGTAGATCTAATATAGGACGATAATTCCCCTCCTTTTTGGGGACGAGGAAATACTTGCTGTAATGGCCAGAGGTTGTGTTCTCTGGCAACACTACGCTATAGCCCTTTTCACGAGTAACGCATCTATCTCCTGTTGAAGGAAATGTGCGCGAGCCAGTGGCACCCTTGATTGAATTACACCCGTGAACTTGGGAGGAGGTCTGGCGAACTGCAGAGTGTAGCCCCTTTGAGACTGTCCTCAGCACCCAGGGCGAGACTGCGCATACGGCCAGCCCAAAACGCAGTCTGCAAGCCTGGGGCTTACATTGAATTTGTCGGCTCCCAGGCCGCTCATAACCAATCTGTCTAAACCTTGATCTGACCCCACTCCTAGGGAGGAGGGTGAGATCTGGGGTTTCCCCCTCATGGTTTGAATAAAAAATTGGTTTTGCGAATGCAACGGGTGCATTGCGGGAGGGGAAAAGCAAGCTTGTCTTGTGTCTGTGCCTAACGGGACAGTGTCGAGAACATGGGAATGTAGTGCTTGTGGGAACGTTTTCGTCGTGCTGGACATGAGATTCACATGAGCGAATCTGGCGACCTTCCCAGGTGGTGGTGGGCACAGCACCTCCCCCCCTTTCTCTTCAGGGGGAAAGCTTGGCCAGAGAGAGCCACAGGTACCTCTGCGTTGCAGCAGAAGCCCCCATGACTCGCCCCAGCCCCTGAGACGAGTCGGAGAGATAAATCAGTCGCCCTCCGTAGCTCCTCCACGGTTTCGTCTTTCCCGAGACGAGCTGCGGGCTCCGTGAGGAGCTTGGCTTGATAGCGCTGAAGCAGTGGAACACGCCAACTGCCCCACAGCTAGGTACGCCTTCTCGGCCAGAACCGCCATATGTCTCGCGCTCTTCGTGGGTAGCACGGGTTTCTGGCCGAGGCGCATCGTCGGTGAAGCAGGCGAGAGATAACCTGCTACGGTGTCCTCCACTGGTGGGAAGGAGAGATAGCCCCTCTCTTTCGCACGGTCCAGTCAGAGGTATTCCGCAAACCCCGGAACCGGAGCGCGCCCTGTGTAGGGCGCAGCCCATGAGGTCTCCAGCTCCTCGTGAAACTCTTCGAAGAAGGGAATGTTCAACTCGTTGAGCTGAACGTCGAGCTCAGACAGCGGCTCAGCGGCCTCCGCAGTCACCGCGACTGGGGCCACCGTGCACGCTGGGGAAGAGCAGGAGGACCCAGCGACTTCCCGAAGGAAACCGCCTGGCCCGCTGCTGCTCCCAGGGTGAGGGGAGCCTCGTCCGACCGGGGACACCACCCCGGACGGCACGGGCTACGCCCTCGGACGGATGTCCTCTCTCTCCCACAGAGAGAGGCGCTTCGTGACTCGTGCTGTCGTCATCGCGGCACAGAGCGCACATGCGGGAGGGAAATCCCCGGACAACGCCGCCTCAGCGTGTGCTCTACCCAGGCAGGGCACACAGCGGCGATGTCGGTCTCCCTTCTCGCGGGGATGACCACAGTCTGGGTAGAGTTTGGTCATCGTTAATCTGAAAAAGAGACACAATTAGCAAGAGCTAAAATACCGTAGTAGGTTGTAAGCAGTAGTGAGCCGGTAAGTCGAGGACGAGCGTGGTCACCAGCTAGACAGCAGCTTGCTTAAGTGTAGAATATCCTTGTAGCACTCAGAGCTAGTAAGGGAATTAATCCGCAACTCACCAACTCGAAAGAGTAATTTTGCACACAAAGACAAAGGATACGCAAAGCGTGTAGAATTTTTTTCTGACGGTCCGTAGCCTCGAAGGTGAAGATGTCAAAAAAGAACGGGCGAGGTAATCACCCCCAATATATTGGAACCTGAGGTGGCGGGCTCAGGGCAGTGATTTGTCGCAATTCGGCCTTCCGGCGTAAATAGAAAGTGCTTCGATTGGTCAATGAACGCGTCATTTCCCATTTGTCACATCTGGTCCCTTGCTTAGGGAACCGAGGTTATACTTATATAACCGAGATGTTACTGAATACTGACCAGTGAATGGACCTTCCAGACACAGGTGTCGTTATACTACAATTACTTGAGACACATTCACTGCACACTGATCCCCATTTCACTAATTGTGAGACTTTTAGCACCAATTGGCTGGACCTCTGTTGAATTAGGTCAGTCTATATAAAGAATGGGTGAATACTTATACTTATTTACATAACTGTGTAGAAATCTGTTTTCACTTTGACATTAAGGAGGGCTTTTTTGTGATTTTTTTTGTCCAAAAAGCCAACTTATATTGACAATGACTGATTTATAAAAGCAGTAAAAGGGTAAAACATCCAAGGGGGTGAATACTTATGCAAGGCACTGTATTTTTAACACCCTCTCCATCCACCGACCATAATTATGGCATATTTTTATTATACTTTTAATAGGAACAACTAAAGCCGCAACAAACAGGAATGACAGATGCTTTGTCCAAGTTGAAAAAAATCCATCACGAGGTTAAGTACAGGCTCAATTATGGGCAGCCTGCTGTCTGATGTACAGTACTGTGCAAAAGTTTTAGGCAGGTGTGAAAAAATGCTATGAACTAAGAATGCTTTTAAAAATGTAAACAATAAATGTTTATTTTGTATCCATTTACATGGTTAGCCTGAGCACAGCAACAAGACACAACGTGGTTATACTGCATCAGCAGGGTCTCTCCCAGACAAAGATTTCAAACAGACAGGGGTTTCAAAATGTGCAGTTCAAGCTCTTTTAATGAAGACATTGAGGATCGTAGACGCAGTGGTCAGCCAAGGAAACTTAATGCAGCTGATGAAAAACACATCAAGCTTATTTACCTTCGAAATCGGAAGATTTCAAGCAGTGGCATCAGCTCAGAACTGGCAGAAACCAGTGGTACCCAGGTACAGACATTTACTGTCCGGGGAAGTCTGGCCAGAAGTGGTCTTCATGGAAGAGTTGCAGCCAAAAAGCTCTACCCCGACAAGGAAACAAGGCCAAGTGACTGAACTAAGCACGAAAACATAGAAACTGGGGTGCAGAAACATGGCAGAAGGTGTTCTGGACTGATGAGTCAAAATTAGAAATATTTGGCTGTAGAAGAAGGCAGTTTGTTCGCCGAAGGGCTGGAGAGAGATACAATAATGAGAGTCTGCAGGCAACAGTGAAGCATGGTAGACGTTCCTTTCCAGTTTGGGGCTGCATTTCTGCAAGTGGAGTTGGAGATTTTGTCAGGATGAATGGTGTCCTCAATGCTGAGAAATACAGGCAGATACTAATCCATCATGCAATACCATCAGGGAGGCGTATGATTGGCACCAAATGTATTCTGCAGCAGGAACATAACCCCAAACATACAGCCAATGTCATTAACAACTATCTTCAGCTTAAAGAAGAATAGAAAGTCCTGCAAGTGATGGTATGACCCCCACAGAGCCCTGATCTCTACATCATCGAGTCTGTCTGGGTTTACATGAAGAGACAGAAGAATTTTAGGAAGCCTACATCCACAGAAGATCTGTGGCTAGTTCTCCAAGATGTTTGGAACAATTTACCAGCCGAGTTCCTTCAAAAACTGTGCGCAAGTGTATCTGGAAGAATTTATGCTATTTTGAAGGCAAAGGGTGGTCACACCAAATATTGATTTAATTTAGAATTTTCTTCTGTTCCTTCACTGCATTTTGTTAATTTATGAAGAATTGATGAAAATAAACTGTTAACACTTCCATTTTTGAAAGCATTCTTAGTTTACAGCATTTTTTCACACCTGCCTAAAACTTTTGCACAGTACTGTACATCAGTGTGTTTTTCCTTATGATGGAGTCTTTAACATTCCTGATGTCCACCTTCATCCCACTTGCGGCTACAGAGCCCGAGGCATCTCTGCATGGAGGTTTAATCATCAGTTTGGCGCACTGGGGTGCTTGTCTGTGTGGAGGTGCTCTCGCTGAAAAACACCCCTGAGCTTCGCATAACCCCCAGCCATTATTATCGCTAATTTATGCAAGGGCATTCGCGCCAGGGACGGCAGCATTCAGACTTTATAATGCAGGGTGGACGTTTGACAAATGTTACGAGCCGCCTCATAATGCAGCGAAGAAATACATAAATAAACTGATGGAATCTGCACTGGTCAGCCTGAAAATGACAAAACCTGCAGGGGACTTTCTTCCTCATTCTGAACTGTACATTGTGGACGGTAGGCCTTCCTATTAGCGGCCCTATAAGCTGCAGGCTACCAATCAGTCATGCCAGAGACTCCGATTCAAGTTTCAGTGTTTGTTCATCATAGCACACCTTGCATAGAAAGGTAACAGTCATCTTGGGATCACACTGCAGAGAGTGTTTTTGCTGGGGAGACATTTGTACTGTGTAATTGCCCAAAAAACAGGCTAGACAATTTATCTTCTTCTTGTCAACTTATCATTTCCTAGACACACAAATCCCTCTAGTCTCCAGAATGAGGCTGTTTCACCTCGTCAGTGTCACTGTGACCGATGAAGACACACACTGGACGAATGATTTCACCGGGACCGATAAAGTCCGCCTGTGACGGATGATTCATCACCCAGTGATGGTACGGATGTGGATTGGCCACAGGCATTTTTTAAACAGGCTTTAATTTTTTCTTTCATTTTATATATTCGTTTCCTTTTTTTTACTCTGGTCTCAAAGGTCAAATTAATATTGGGAAAGTCAGGGAATAACAATGTACGGTCTGTTTCTACTGCTTTCACTCTGTTCTGATTGTTGCTTTCAACTGGAAGAATCAATTCCCTATGCGAAAATAACACAGTATGCTGCATTAGTATGATATGCAGGCATTAACCATTGTAATTTCCCAAATCAATATTCTGATAATCCTCAGGCACACGTCCAAAACCAACAGTTGCCAACAATCCACTTTCCTTAGAAATGAAAACTGACTAAGCTAACACAGACACAATTTCACACTGGACTGCCAAGAGAGATCAATCACTTCAGCCAAAAAAAGAAAACCATATATATTTATTTTAGCACGCCCCTACGGTAAAAAAGGAGGCAGTTAACTAAAAATCATTGCAACTTCAGGCTGAGCACAAGGTCATAACACAATAGCTGTGAAAATGTTCAACCATTGCAATTTCAGTATCAGCTGACAATGGTGCCGGCTTACTCAGTTCACCTCTGACAAGCCTCTGTTGAAAAAGTCTCTGTACCGCTTTCGCCACCATAGCTATCTCACTTCCTATATCTTATTAAAATACCACAAAACACTCAACACTTTAGCTGCAGCAGGCTAATACGGAGGACTGAGTTTGTGTGTGTGTGTGTGTGTGTGTGTGTGTGTGTGTGTGTGTGTGTGTGTGTGTGTCTGTGTGTGTATATGTGTGTGTGTATGTACACATGCCTTTGGAAATGTTTTATTGTGTGTGTATGTTTATGTGCTGCCACAGTCTTAATAGGGTCTCCACTCCTGAGTAGTTTTCAATGAGTAGTGTTTAATGCCCAGCACTACTGCCTCCTGTAACAAGTTGACCACAGAATGACAGGAGGCTTTCCCTGTGAGCCGTGTTATAAAAACATCTCTAAAATATGACTTAGGGGCTAAGTTCCATGGCAGTATCAACAGAGGCCGTTTGGGGGGGATTAAATAAACTCAGCATTCACATCCCATATGCTATTAAAAACTGCAGCGCAATGTTATTAAACTCGACACCCTCCCGAATGGCAGTTGTCACATCCACACAGTATGTCACAGCTCCTGTCACTCTCACATACGTGCTGCTAATTACTGCCACACACATGCTGGGAGAGCAGCTCTGAGGTAGGTTAGCTCTGTCAGGCTCTGGCAACAGAAAACGGTCCCCTGACAGGTAAGGGACATAACTAAACTGTTGCTCTGGAGCTCAAAAGAGAATAATTTGTGGTTGAGGCAGAGACAGGCACAGAGAGAGAGGGGGGGGGGGGGGAGGGGGGGGAGAGAGAGACAGAGAAACAGAGAGAGACAGAGACAATGAGAGAGAGAGAGAGAGAGAGAGAGAGAGAAAGAGAGAGGGGGGAGAAAGAGACAGAGAGGAGAGAGAGACAGACAGAGAGACAGGGAGAGAGAAACAGAGAGACAGAGACAGAGAGAGAGCAGAGACATAGAGAGAGAGAGAGAGAGCAGAGGATGAGTATTGGGATTGTAGGGCTGAGGCCGATGAAGAAGCCCATGCTCCCCAAGCCTTCTCTTCCAGGGCTGGCTGTCATTCTTAATCTCTGGCACTGAGGCACTTAGCTGCCAGCGTATCGGGGTGGGGATTGATCTGAGCTCCACTTGGGCTGAACAACATTCAAATAAAATGGAAAAACCACTCGTCTCTAGAAAGGTCAACCACATCCAGAGACCCTCTGATCAGCTTTTTTCCAATATGTCAGTGTTTTTTTAACTGTTGCTGCAAAGATTAACCCATTCCCTAACCACACCACACACATACACAAACACAAAGATAACACTTCCCTGGAGTGAAGTGGATCTCTCAAGGCTGGGTTGCATCTGGTATTATCTTTCCAATTTTGCTCCATAACAGTCCTGTTTCTTTCATTTGACAGGGCCTTCACTCTACAATACATTAATTACTTTTTTTTTACAATAGATGTGCCTTGAAGAAGAAACGGACAAGGATAATGTTTTGGTATTCAGACACTGCCTGCTGCCATCTTCATTTTGAGGATGAGTATTTCAGCCACTGAGAAGTGGGTTGTCTTTGTCTTATTTTATCCTACGCAAAAATATACTGTCTTTGTTGCATTCTTCCATTTTGACTGACATGTAATAACTCAAAATGGGACGGACACATCACAGAAGCACCAATGAGTCACACATATCTGCTAAAATAATTAAAATCTCTCTCTCTCTCTCTGTCACAAACAAACACACACACATTGTGTATAATATAAGCTTGGCTTTTCTTATCGTTTGGGTGTCAAGAAAATGAGACAGATTCGTTTTTCATGTTGTATACCCAACCTTCATCTTTGGGATCAACAGCAAATCAGAGAAAACCAACTAATTATTTAACATCAAGGTCTTTTCACAGTCTGTTCCAGTTTCTCTCTGTACCTCAGACTACACTTCAACCATGTTGTGTTTAATGTGTGGTCTCCTCAAAGCAATCTCCTAATGGAGTTATATTTGCTAGTACAGGTGTTAATGGAGTTGTGTTTGTCTGGGTTCATGGAAATAATGAAATGTCCTTGAATTTTATACTTAAGAGTTGAACATCTTATTAAAGCAGCACAACAGAGGAATTTCTAATCGCCTAGAAGCCTCAAAAACAGTGCAATGTTTTTTATCTTTGTAAACGAAAAACAGGGACTGTCCCCGGAAACCAGTGACGTCTGGTCACCCTACACTATGACAAACTAGTGAGTCAACAACTTTCCTAACACAGTCAAACATCAAGCAAGTGCAACACAAGACAAAGCAAGACGGCAAATAAGTTACTTGCTAGTGCGGCAGAGAGTAGTAGCCTACCCGGGCGGCTTCCAGAAACATAGCGTAGTAATATGCCTATGAACCCTGGTATGGCAATGCACAAAGGCCATTCTCCATATTAAATGTCATTGTAGTGCCCCAATTCTTTTAAGCTGTAATTTTTAGGTAAAATTGCTAATCCTGAAGTACAATTGCTATATACTGTTTCTTTAAGATCATTTCAGCACTATGTCATTTTTTTAATGAAACTGTGTTAAGAAAATATTACTATAAAATGAAGGTAAACATAATGGTAAATCATGGAGGGCATTTAATGGTCTGTAAAATAAGAAAAGTACTTCTGTTGATGTATCCAGTAGGTTGTTGTATCCCCTGGGATCCCTTTGCATTGACAACATGACATGGATGAATACAGATGATCTAGCTCGGCTGTTCAAAGAGCTTGGGTTTCTCATCTTCACTGCCTACTGATGCGTGTATGGGAAGGGCTAAGGCTGGGTGTTGTGTGGGGGTAGATGAAATACAGTAAGACCTCAGTGTTTATACCTCTCGAGGGACATATAGTAACTCAATTTTTGTAGCAAAGCAATTAAGTAGGCTATTCTATCTCCAATCAAACTTCTCTCAGACATTTTAAAGTGGTCATGTTTACGTGACTATTCCGAAAAAGCTTAAAATAAAACTTAGTCCCATTTAGCAGAAGCTTCGGTGCACATTTAATTTTCTCTCTCAGTGGTTCCCAAACCTTTCATGGCCCCTTTGACAATATAAAACAACTGCAGCACCCACCACCACCACAGTTTAAAGAGTGAAACACTTACACTCTACATTTGAGCGGTGTCATGCTATCATTTTTAATTGTATTTGATCATAGCATTTGTTTAAAACATTTAACATTTTGAACTTGTCATTGGGTGATCAATCAATAGGGGGAGACATTTCCGGTTGGGGACATGTCCGTTCCGCTCTCCATTCTAACATACTATATGAGTACAAAGTAGGCTATAAACTCATCACCAAATAGATGAGCTATTTTAGAACAAAATACAGGACTAAAAGAAGAAATAGAAGGTCTCATACATAAGAGTCAGGTGACTCAACCTTGAGAACTAGACACCTCCACAGGGGCAGAGGCAGTGGTGTAGTGGTCCCTTGAGAAGTGGGTATACTCTTAATTTGTTTAAGCAGCCCATACAGCACAGGATAAACGCCCTGTTTTGAGAAGTGGATATACGCAATGCTGACTGAAAAATAAGTGGGTATACTCTGTATACCTGCGTATACCCTGGACTACACCACTGGGCACAGGGGCAAAGAGCAACATGTTTTTTTGTAATCCTTCAATCTATTTATTACTTTGGTCCTATGCACACTTTTTTATATATACATTTCATTTTTCTCTGCTAACATTTCGTTTTTAATACAAAAAATGTATTTCATTATTACCACAAAACCCCAGTGATCTGATCTGATAATTCATTTAACCTCATATTCTTGACCCTGTAAAATGATGCAGTATTTAGTTGAAGCAATAGTTACTAAACTAAAGCAAGCATTGTCTTCATCTATATTTTTTTTTAAGGGAGTGTACAACTGACATCTTTGATCAAACATGGATCATTATCTTAAAACTGCTGAAACCTTATTACAAAGGCAATTAGGAATTAAGCCATACATGTCTCAGGAGTTAGTCTTTTGTGTTGAAGACCCTGATGTAGATGTGGTAAGATAAGACATTTGGGAGATAGCATTGAAGACCCAAATTACTTTTTAGATGCAGTTGTTATGAGGCTCTATTCAGTTTGGGTTTTGTAATTAGAAGATTAAGTGTTTAGTCACATTCGTTGGAGTTTAACTAGGCAGTTGCCAGAATGACATTTGAACAAGGTGAACCGAGAGGATCACGCTACTGTTTTTCCTTAGAGAAATAACATAATCTATAACCAACGTAATTATATATACAGTGGGGAAAATAAGTATTTGAACCCCTGGCGATTTCACAAGTTTGGTCACTTGCAAAGAAATGTGTGATCTATAATTGTAATGGTAGGTGTACATTAACAGTGAGAAACAGAATATCAACAAAAAAATCCAGAAAAATGCATTTTATAACATTTATGACTTTATTTGCATTTGATGCAAAAAATAAGTATTTGAACCCCTAGCTAAACTGACTGACAAAAATGACTTAGTACTTGGTGGAATAACCCTTGTTGGCAAGCACAGACGTCAGACGTTTCTTGTAGTTGGTCACCAGGTTTATACACATCTCAGGAGGGATTTTAGTCCACTCCTCTTTGCAGATCCTCTCCAAATCTTTAAGGTTGCGTTTTCAATGGGAGGGAATGAGGGAATGAGGTTCAAGCCCAATACTCCACTCCACAATAGTCCCCTTGATGCGGTGGAGTCGTCCTGTACCCTTGGCAGAGAAACAGCCCCAAAGCATAATGTTTCCACCTCCATGCTTGATGGTGGGTATGATGTACTCTTGGGGTCATATTCAGCATTCCCCCCCTGTCAAACACGGCAAGTCGAGTTGATGCCAAAGAGCTTTATTTTGGTATCAACTGACCACATTCTGTCTCCCAATCCTCCTTAGAATCATTCAAGTGTGCAATGGCAAACTTCAGATGGCCCTGTACATGCGCTTCCTTGAGCAGGGGGACCTTGCGAGTGCTGCAGTACTTCAAAAAATTACTGCGTGGTGTGTTGCCAATGGTTTTCTTGGTGACTGTGGTCCCAGCTGCCTTGAGATCATTCACAAGCTCCCCCTGTGTAGTTCTGGGGTTATTCTGCACCTTTGAATGATCACTGATACCGCACGAGGGGATATCTTGCATGGAGCCCCAGACCTGGAGCGATTAACATTTGTTTGGTGTTGCTTCCATTTACGAATAATCGCACCAATAGTTGTCTGCTTCTCACCAAGCTGCATGCCAATGGTTTTGTAGCCCATTCCAGCCTTGTGCAGGTCTACAATCTTATCTCTGACGTCCTTGGACAACTCTTTGGTCTTGCCCATGGTGGTGAGGTTGAAGGTGTGAAGTATGATTCTTTGGACAGGTTTCTTTTATAAACGTCACCAGTTGAGATCAGGTGTACCTTGTTAGACCTAATGATGACAAATCTGTGTGCTTCTTGGGCACATAACTGGTCATTGTGAGCCAGCATTCTTGCTGTTTGCTTGGGGGTTCAAATACTCATTTTTTGTATCAAATGCAAATAAAGTCATAAATGTTATAAAATGCAGTTTTCTGAATTTTTTTGTTGATATTCTGTTTCTCACTGTTAAAATACTCCTACCAATACAATTCTAGATCACACATTTCTTTGCAAGTGGCCAAACTTGCGCAATCGGTAGAGGTTCAAATACTTATTTTCCCCACTGTATAACATTACATTGATCAGGATGTTTATTACCTTCAGGAGGGGTGAGCAATGGTTATGCCATTACTTGATCTATGTGTGCAAAAACTATGACCTTTATGGTGTCGCATGCATTCATTAGGTTCAATATAAAATATGATGTGGATATTGCATGTTGTGACAGAATTAGCAGCGCTGTGTTGTGATTGGATGCCTGAGATGTTTCCAATATCAGCTGTTAAACAAGACAAAGCATTATCCATTACCTATAAATATCATGGCTATCCACTCACCACTCGAGGGAGGCCAAGAAAATCATTAGTGGATAAAAATGGATCTGATCATGCGCGCCGCATGAACAAACATGAAACATGAAAAGCGAGATACAAACACAAGAGCCTGCATGCACTAATATAGCAGTTAAGTGTTGCTGTTGCCATAGCGAGGCTGGTTCTCCCCATGGACAATTCATGTTGAGTGGAACAGGCGCCCTCCTCACCCACAACTCATCCACTCAGCCTTCTCTCTTGTTAGAAAGGGGGGTTCTTGCACAGGAAGTAGCCTTTCATGCCGTACCTGGTGTTATGTGCGCAACGTCACCTGAACACAATGGTGTGTGTTAAATGTGAGAGGCAGCTAGGGATGTAACTCTGACCGCTCACAATGGGAGCTGCCCTATCACTGCCTGGCACGGGCACAGACCAAACAACCTGCTGCAGGGACACAGGAGAAAAAACAAACAGTTTAGAGAAAGGAGAAAGAGGCATGGGGAAGGGGGAGGGTGGGAGTGGTAAGCAAGGAACCGATGAATAAAGAGAGAAAGTGAGAGAGAAAGAGAGAGCGGTTGAGAGATACAGAGAAAGAAGCTGACAGATAGAGACAGAGAAAAGGATAGATTCAGAGAAAGATATATGCATGTAGACGGAAAGAGAGAAATTAAGGGAAAAAAAGATAGAAAATAGAGAGATTGCGCTGTCGTTACAAACTGTCTTTCACCAGCCCCACACACACATTAGCCCAGGTATGAGCTGCAGCGCTTGGTATCATTCCTGGGCTCTGGCAGGCAGGATGGGAGGCTGGGTGACAGGAGATTACTGTAATGCTGCAGTGGTTGACAGTCTGAGAGTGGCCATGTTAAGTGCCATTTCAAGCCTGACTGAGTGACTGAATCCGCCTATAAAAACAGGTGCAGTGGTGATACATGGTGTAGTCATATTGACACTGGGATTCTTTTTTACATCTCTGAGGTGAAAAGACAGAAATGGTAAGCAAAATAACAAAACATAGTTATTATATGGAGACTGATGTCAAGAGATACCTATACAAATACCTGATTGAAACCGCAGTACAGCATTGAAATAAGAACATTTCAAGGATACTTATTACTTACTAGAACATTCTGCTCTAGAACGATAATGCTTTGACTATATAAAGCTATAAAGGCATGCACACATGTAGAGGTGTCTGTTGAAAGTGAGCTCAGTGCTGTGGGCAAGATATTATCAATTAGCTAATGAGCATATGCTCAAGAACCCTAAAGTCACAGAACTGTACCAGTGTTATTCTTCATTGCCATTGCTCCTATCCTGAGAGCTGAGCTGCACCCCAGACACACAGAGACTCGTCCCCAGAGGGCATCCCTGATTAACAGGCAAAATGTCCCCCAGATGGGCAGAGCTTTTCCTGTGGGAAACGAGAGGGACAAAGGGTCATAAATAGAGGATGACATCCTACCGATGGGACGACCTGCATATTGATGAACAGCTTCCAGAACTCTGCTTTTACTGTAACTACACTGTGATGGGATGAGATAATGAGAGAGAGAGGGACAGTCAGAGAGTGAGAGAGAGACAGTGAGACACAGAGAGAGAGAGAAAGACAGAAAGAGAGAGAGAGAAATTGAGAACCCACACCAGACTGCTTTGAAAGCAGCGAGGGTGTCTGGCATCATTAGGTTCCTGGGCAGCAGACCCTTGACTGGCCTCCAGCAGGTACATCAATACCACTGTGCTCACATGAAGCCACGCCTCTACTCAAGCAGGACGAGCAGATGTTTCAAGGTCTCGGAAAGAACTAGAATGCATATGTATACAGTACATCTTTCTGAGGCATGACCATCTATACATTTTGACAGGCATTACAGACATAAAGAGCGAGATATTCTGACATTTTCTTGCTTGTGTTAATTGCCCTTTGTTAACTAAATTGCACAAAGTTCACTGTTAACTGTCACTGCAGTCTTATGTCACAGGGTAAACTGCATGGACCTCCAGGGACCATAAAGCCCTCCCTTCCTTCCCACAGCAATTGACATGTTCACACAGTTTTATTTATTTATATTTAGTTTCTAATGACATGAATTATTATAATTATGGATTTATCACAGATGGGAACATCAGTTATATGCCAAGTGAAGAGGCTTGTTTTTTCAGACCATTCACAACTGCCCAGATCCTGCATTAGCATTTGTCACTCGGCCCTGCAGTCTTATGATTGTGCAAACTCCCTGAACCAATGATGCGCCCCATCTGATCAGAGTGCATACTCCCTGAACCAACGATGCGCTCTGTCTGATCAGAGTGCACACTCCCTGAACCAATGATGCGCTCCGTCTGATCAGAGTGCAAACTCCCTGAACCAATGATGCAGCCTCTGCAGAGGTCTACAGTGTGTTCCATCTGGGATGGCAGTTCCATGGATTGGAATGCCAGGTGAGGGCCTTATGCAGTGCCTTAGGTGCGAGGAGTGGGATCAATGTGTGTGATGGCAAACAGAGGGCTTAAGCATCGCATCGCACCTCACCATCGCAACATGACCTCAACCACAATGAGACAACAATTATTTAAAGCAAGAAGGTATTTTTTTGTTTTTGACAGCCACGAATAATATGGCATGGCATAGAGCATTCACGTCATTTCACTTATTACCACCACTAACACTTACACCTGCACTTTACATACGTATACTCATCATATCTACACTTCTTACCTTATTTGCTGCTAATCCCAATTTTGTTCAAATTACAAATCTGTTCTTACTGTACATATCTCATTTATTCACTTATTCCACTTTACAAATGGACATACTCTGCACTTTTATTGCTGCTTTGCACTTCTGGTTGGATGCTAAACTGCATTTCGTTGTCTCAGTATTTGAACTCTGCGCAATGACAATTTAGTTGAATCTAATCTAATCTAATCTAAACCTGTGTTGTATCATTTGCCTGAAGTTAACTTTGCTTAATAAATGGCAAGACAGCCTGCCTCCTACTACTTCTAATGCTAGAGTTGTATTAAATGTGGATTGCCTCTCTGAGCTATTGTGACATTTCCATCAGATGGAGACCCACTGAGCCTGAGCCCATCTGCCATGACTGTCAGTTGCTCCTGAAGCGCAGTCCAAATATAGCCACAGGTTAATGGACTAATGACAACACATCCAGCACAGGATGACTCACCCTAATTGGCCTCAATTTCATGGACAGAAGGGGACCATACAAACACTGGCGTGGAGAAAGCAGGGATGCTGCGCTCAGTTAACTTCAAATCAAAACATCAAATACCGCAATACAGGAAGGAGCCCTGTGTCAGTGTCAGGGGATAAAATATACCGACATGTGAGTCTATTTTAGTGATATTCATTTCCTTCAATGATATCAATATGATACGTTATTAAATGTGTCTATGAGAGCGTGGAGCGAGTGGGGGTAGGGACAGCAAAGGCTTCTCAGGAGAACACAGGTGACATTCCTGCTGCTAGCAGTCCTCTTTTAAAATAATGTGTTGTTATGAACCTGACTTTTATAAACATGCAGTGCAATCCTGGAGAAAAGAAAGAGAGAGAGAGACAGAGAGATTGTCTAGAGTTTTCAGTTAGAGGCAATACATGGAAGTGTAATACATCTCTAAAAAGTCAAATTAAATCTATTAAAGATCTCTCTATGAAGCTTCATGTCACCACCAATAAGGGATTTCACTTCACAGATTTCACAGCGTTAAATGCAAAAGCCATGATGTTGCTGACTCTGATGAAATGCACAAAGGGGGGGGGGGGGGGGGGGGGGGGGATTTGAGATTTTTCAACCATGTTTACAAATAATTTTATACCAACATTTCTTTTCACAAGAAAGAGATAGTCACTGAAGTAAAATAGAATTTATGGTGTAGTGAAACTTTCCAACTTTAACACTTGGGAGTCCAAGGTAGTCTGACATGCCTGGTTGTTTTTGTATTTTTCCTCTAACTTAAAACATTGAGGCAAAAGTGGCATGTATGGGGGGGAGCTGTGGCGCAGCCAGCATCCCCGACCATGTATGGGTCTTAACACCCACGGGGACCCGGGTTTGAATCCGACCTGTGGTCATTTCCCGATCTCACTGTCCCGATCTGAACTATTAGCTGTCAGGAAAAACACTGACATGGACTTTTGAATGTACCTAAACCTTACTGTTTTCTGTTGACAAACACGGAAAAGCAAACATACAAAGGATCGCATGATACAACATCGGCCAGCTGAAGTGCTGACTAGGGTTTACATTGCGGCTACACGTTCCAAAGCAGTGATGAGCAATATTATCCTTTTCAAAGAAAAAGTAATGATTGCTATCCTAATGATGACACAACAGTGTGTTTATTTTCTGACTCAGTCCGGCAGTCTACAGACAGGTGATCCCTCAACCTTGGCTATTTGTTTACCATCTTCTACTTAGGGGACATTTCTGCTTATCTGAGTGCCTGCTGAAGGAATTGACAGGGGCAGCAATGAGTGGAGGGGAGTGAGTTGAGGGATGATGTATTGCATATTGTCCAAAAGCCCGGTAGAAAATTGGAAACTTTTTGTTGGGTCTTAAATTTGACTAGGGACAAAGGCGATCGAAACTGGTCCAGTATTGAGTTAGAACTAGGGATGGTAAGATTCACCAATTTGCATCGATGCACCAGCACGGAAGTTCACTAAGCGATTAGCCCGATTAAAAAAGTGTGCACGAAATACAATTCGGGATAAACTATTTACATACAGTATATATTTACATATAACTATTAGTACTGGTCCTCAAAATGTGACTTACAACTTGTGACCAATAATTTATATTTAGACGGATTCCTCCCCTCTTAACTTTTTTGCACTCTCTTATCTCCACTGCCGTCAAATTACCCATTACATCGTCAGGGACCTTCAGGATCCACTGAGATTGCACAAAGCACAGCTAGACTAAAAGCGGTGAAGAAAAGGCAGCAATCTTTCCCAATTCATTATTTTTAGACAGCGCAGGCTACAAAATGACTCCTATACTTTTCGTTTTTCAGTTCATGATTAGACATTCAGTATCCATATGAAATACAACTTTAATAGAATTTCAGTCCCTGAATAGTTTATGTAGGGCTACAACTGCTCAAATAAGCCTTTAACTTTTCTATACCTTAAACAATTGACACTTTTTTAGGTATGGTTTTATAGGCAACTAGTTTTGGTACCATCCTCAAATTAATTTTGATAGCATATGGTCATGTGAAGGACCGATAAACACCTGTGTCTTTCCCACTAGCCATTCAGGATATGCCCAATGTAGTTCTGTATACCAGGCTGGAATACACTGCAAAAATGGCATTGCCAGTGTAGCACCTGTGTTGTCTGGACAAGTAGCAAGAAGCTACACTCACGAAGATTCTAGAAAACTAGAGTTGTAAATAGTTAACACAGTTTATTTTGTACAGTTTCCTTGATGTAATATTGAAAAGATGTGAATATTTTGCAGTCAGTCACACTTAAAAAAAAACAGTGTACCAATTCAGTATGGAAAGTCAAATACAAAACAACAAATCAGTGTGGAAAATCAGTCAATCAACAGTTATTGTGTGTGTGTATGCAAAAGGATTCACCTTTTCAGTGTGTAAAGGTGAACTTATGTGTCAGCGCGCAAATGTTGCAAAGTTCTTGCTCAAACCTTTGAAGTTGAGGAAACCTTATGGTAGCTGGCCAGGCTACCACAGGTTACATGCTGCATGCACGTGATATTAAGCTCTTGGGTAGCTCGCCATCTTTTCCGAGTCTTCTTCGATCCAACTTAAAAACCAATCTACACAACAGTGTAATAAATTCAAAGTTAGTATTCTATGTATCAAATCTACGTAAAGCTTTACTCTAAACTCTAAATCTACAGGTAGAAAGCCAAACTGCCCTAAAAGTTGGTTATCTTTTCTGCTGCCGCGCAGCCGTGAAATTAAACCAAAAACGTGCAATTAGCCTGCATGGCCAACCCAACCCCTATGGACAGTATATACATATAATTCGGTAATAAACCCATTTTCAATCATGTAAACTGCATAACAACACATACAATACACAATACTGTTGAATATCTGTCGAAGTGACATGTTTTATCTTACCTAACGCAATGTCATAAATAGCTAACATTTAACTATAACCACGTTAGCTATACTACAGTTTCAACAAGTAATACTACTATACAAATACCAATCAATACTATGTACATTTGAGAAATAAAACGTTGTAATGTTAAATAAATGCTTCGACTGGTTTTTTTATATGCTCAATGAGTTTGAACTTTTTTTCGAAATATGGACAGTATTAATGCACATAGAAAATGTCAACAGATTTACAAACATCTCTCGTGGATGCATATGACCATGAAATGCATTTATTGTGGACCAGGCTCTGGTATTGCATGAGCCCTCTTTTTCCCCCGAATTTCTCTGCATTAAACAGTAAGATAGTATCATCACATATTCTAATGACCAGAAGCAGTTGTAGTTCAAAATGGATATTTTAGAATATAAAAACCAGAGTGGTTGTTTCTGTTCTTCCCTCTGTGGAATGTACATTTAGGACCCAAAAGCATAGGCCTATCCATCATAATATAAACAGACTCATCAGACTCCTCTATTCCTTAAAGCTCTCATGTAACTGGAATAGTTTAGCAATCCATATCACAAGTAGCCTGACGTGGCTGTAATAAAGTTGAAAAAATTACGTGGCTGGAGTAAAAGTTGGGCTTTTTTATAGTACACAGTATATATAGTTATAAAACAATTGGGTTCTATCGCGTTATTTAGCTGTTTCTGATTGGACGAGAGACGTTCCATGCTATAGATTATCCGTCAACATACCAACGGGGACTTTTCACAGCTAATATTAAATCACTCCGCGATGAAATATTCTAAAGCGCATTGATGATAACCGTTAATTCAAAATTCTTCCAAACCAAGACGTTGACAATGGAACTATTTTTTGTTGCGGAGAAACAATGGGGACAGTTTTTTTTTTTGTATCAATAACTTAGTGTTGAAATGTTAATTTGTTGACTGTAGAATTGTTTTATAAAAGCAATATAGCACTCGTGGGAGTGGGGTAGGTAAGGGATCCCTTTGATCCCTTACCTACCCCACTCCCACGAGTGCTATATTGCTTTAAAAATATATGTATATTTATATATATATATAAATGAGTGATGCAATGGAACAAAACTATTGAAAGAAAGAAATCTAAATTATTATGTTTTTTTTCTTAGTTTTTTGGTAATAAATTCCTTTTTGAGCACTCATGTCCTGCGACATGGCACACTGTGAGGTGCAACGTTAGATGTGAGTTCCCTCTCTTGTGTATTCAGTGATTCCTCTATGTTTTCAACCCCTAGCAAGGCCCCTGCTTGCCACTATTGTGTGTGTGTGTATGTATAGCATACCATGCCACAGTTGGGATGTGTACTGACGTCAGTTAAAAGATGTTTGCCCCTCCCTCCCCAGCAGCCCCCCCACACACCCCACAGCACAAAATGGCAAACTCCACCCCAGAGTCAGTGACTCACCAGTAGGGGGCTCTGGTCTGGATTTAGATCTGCCCAATCACCAACCTGATCCCATTTGTGCTGTGAATAGGTTACCTTCTATTCTGAACAGATCCCATTTCTGCATAGTGCACAGCCACATCATACCGTCTTTGTCTGTGTCTCTGTGTGTGTGTGTGTGTGTGTGTGTGTGTGTGTGTGTGTGTGTGTGTGTGTGTGTGTGTGTGTGTGTGTGTGTGTGTGTGTGTGTGTGTGTGTGTGTGTGTGTGTGTGTGTGTGTGTGTGTGTGTGTGTGTGTGTGTGTTGAGTTGGCTTTATAAGTCTTTAACAGTGGAAAGTACAGCCTCAGTGTGCCATCATTTAGAGACAATTGTCTTACGGTTCAAATGGAGTGTTTAATGCTGGTATTTCAAGATGAACTTCACTCTGGTAGTTCTGTGGTAAAAGCCTCTTCAGACACTCTGTTTATACATATTGGTTTAGGACTATTCGGTATTTCGGTAGTTCATTGTTGCTAAGGGGAAGAGCTGGAAATTGACAAACAGGATATTTGACAGTAACAGTTCTAAGAGCTTTTCCACTCCAGAGGTAAACTCATGGTTAATCTTTGCTTTGAAACCTTCTGCTATGAAATATCAGTGCAACCCTCTGGAGGTATACCAGTGCCTCTTCTCTAGATGAAATTTGTGGGCAGACCATAGGAATGTAATTCAAATGTTTCTGAAATGTGCAACAGAATGGTTGTCATAAAGGGCATTGAGGTTTGTAACTCCAACTACATCTGCACTGATCACCACTATTGCTGCTCATGTTCTTACTGTTCATACCCCTTATATCTTATATCACATTGTATATATCCTATTTTTTTTATTTTAATATTACCACTTTACATATGGATATACTCTGCACTCTTCTGCTTTTTGCCCTTCTGGTTAGATGCTAACTGCATTTCATTGTTTGACTACTTGTACTCTTAAGACTTCAATTTATCACACTCTCTCTGTTCATACTCCGTAGGGTGCATACTTTTTAACCCATACAGGAGAAATACAGTATTCTCTGGGCTCTGTAAAGTGCCTAGAGACAATTGTATTTTAATGGCGTTATATAAATAAAATTGAATTGAGTTGAATTATTCTGTGGAAAATCATATATGGTTGTCTTCAAATCCAGGATGCATCTAACTGCTCCAACAGATAGATAGATAGATAGATAGATAGATAGATGGATACTTTATTAATCCCGATGGAAATTAAACAGGATGACTGGTAAAGATCCTAACTGACCTGGGTATTCAAAATATGACCTTGTGACCTTGTGAGTACACTGCACTTGGGTTAGACTGCACTTGGCAGTTTAGTGAAGTCAAATTAGTTTCGGAAGAAGTTTCCAACCTAAGGCAAGTTGTATTGTGTCATATCAGACATTTCATCAAAATGAGTAGCTCAAAGCAGAAACAACTCACAGAGGCCCTGTCTGTCCCATTTTGTTAAATATATTAATATAACAGACATCAGTTAGGGTGAGGTTGAAAATTAGTTAATTTTTATACACCAATTATTTGCATGTATCATTTTAAAAACATTATTGTTTTTCATCCATTATTCTTTAGGATCTAAATGAATGGCTGCCAGACATATTCTGCAGTTTGTTCACACTTGTAAATTATTTAAAGATTTCACAATTAATTATTCAATGGGTGGGAAAATCATTGCTTTGACAGATTACACAGATTTAAATGTGTCACAACACACCCAAAAGTCTCCAAATGGTTTCACCACCTCCAACTAAGTAACGACTTTTTGCTGCTACTGCAAATGGCTTCACCAGAATTCAATGTTTTGACACTGTACATGTGACAAAGTGACAGTTGTTAACTGCCTGAAAATGTTGCAGTGTTAAGTTTACTAAAAAATATGCCACAAATACAGGAACATGTTTTATTTTCTCAGGTCTGTTGCAATTTACAGTCCTCTCTCTCTTTCTCTCTCTCTATAAACCCGTAAGAGTTTAGATTTCCTGGATTCTCTGCAGGACATGACACTACAATCAGTACAATCAGTACTCAAATCAGATTTTTTTGTCTGGCTCTGGCTTGATTTATTCCCTTCAGGCAGATGTGTAAACAGGTTCATAACCTCTCCTCTCCACAGTCTGAAAGTGCATAAAGAGACCACATTAATGCTGGTAACCAGCATCTACATGGCCTTATGGGCCCTGTGCTATTGAGAGAGAGGAAGAGAGATGAGGAATATGATGCACATTCGCTCTGCTCAATGCAGCCTTATGAGGTTTGTATAAAGACACGGCTGGAGATGCACACCAGGAGAGATCAGCCAATCATGTATGTCGTCATTGCTAAATGGAGAGGCTCAGCCAATCATGTGTGTCGTCAGTGCTAAACACAGAGGCTCAGCCAATCATGTGTGTTGTCAGTGTTAAACACAGAGGCTCAGCCAATCATGTGCGTCGTCAGTGCTAAATGCAAAGGCTCAGCCTGACTGGTGAGTTTCCATCGCTCTGTTCCGTTGTCCATACCCTCCGTACCTACCATCCTTAGTTTGAGTATGTAGGGTGTTCCGTTTTCCGATTTCCCATTTCCGCGTCGAAAAGAAGTATACCCAAAGGACCCGTATCTGTACTCATAACGGTCAAAACGCTGAGTGTGGAACCAGGGTACACTTTCCACACTCAACTGCCGCCATCTTGTCAACGTAGCGGAAGAGGCGGACCCAGGCAGAGCCGCTCAGCTCGAACAAGACGAACGCGGGGCTTGTCGCGATCGTAATTTCCGGTAAGTGCACCACGGAGTATTAGATTTGGAACAGCACTCACCTGCTGAGAATCTGCGTACCTAGTGAGTGTGTACTGTGTACTGCGTATAAGTATAGGTACGGTAGGTACGGTAGGTAGGGAAAATGGAACATAGCGCACGACATTCTATTGATTGACAAAACTGTTTTGCGAAGCATTAGGAACTGTCAGTCATATCAGTGTGTGCATTAGTGTTAAATATACCATGTGTCAACCCAGCTTTTTAATATTCTGCATGTATCTCGCCTCTGGTTCAAGTTCACTGCAAAGCTGACATGGGATGATTCTGAAACCTAAGACAATGTGGAAAACTTGAAAGTGTCAGAAAACGTTCCGTATGAACTGTTGCTTTTTTTTACCCTTTCCACATTGTGTTGTGTCAGACACATCTCATTCATAAAATGGATTCGAATCATTTGATTTCTTATCAATCTACACATAATACTCCAAAAGGGCAAAGCAAAAACAGGTTTTTGGAGTGTTTTGTACATTTATTAAAAATGAAAGACTGAACCGTCCCATGCACACAAGACTATAGGCCCTTCACTTAAAACAAGCTTGGCACACCTTTGTTTTGGACGCTTCTCCTATTGTTCTGGCAGAATCGTTCAAGCACAACCAGTATGGATGAGGAGCGTCAGTGCAAACTGCACAGCCTTTTTCCAGTCTCTCCAGAGATGCTCTGTTGGGTCCTGGTCCAGACATGACCTCACTCAGTCATTAACACAAGCTGGAGCAGCACTTCCCACCATTGACTCTCTTTAACAAAACCTTGACTATAGAATGCATATGCATATTTCTGTGTGAAGTACCATGATCAACCTTTTCATTAGGTCTTCTCTATGTTGACTGTGCTCTCATGAATACCACACACAATCATGTGTGCTTGTTGTCAGTGTACTGTGTGTGAAATAGCATTAGTTAAATTGTATAAGATGATGACATTTGTCTGGCTTGTCAACAGCTTGTCCGTGTCGGTGAGTTTTCTGCGGCTGCAGTTTTGGTGTCTGTCTGGCACATGGACTATTTGTCCGCTGTGTATTCTGCCAGGGGTTGATGGATGACTGGTGTGCTGTTATCATAGCCTTCTCTCTCTTTTCCAAGCAGTGCCCTGCACCCAGGTGAACTCTATTAAAAGCGCTAGGCTCTTTGCCGCTCGACGCACTTGCCACTTTCTCTCTCGGCTACACACTTTCTCTTTTTTGCTCTCTTTCAAATGGAGAAGGCTGTTTTATCCAGGAAAAAAGTAATTAGTTTTAATAAGCTGCACGCTGGAGATAAAAATGCATGGTTGACGAATAGCACCTAAGGACTTGGGGATTGGTGGCGTTTCTGTGTATCTAGCAACAACACTCTTATTAGAAACAACCTCAGTTATGAATTGAATTATATCTTATTCTGCATCTTAAGGAGGCAGCTTTCACCGAAATGAGAAGATAATACACAAGAAGTACTATCTCTAATTTTAAAACAACACACTGTACATAACTCTGTTAATATCCAATTACAAATAAATACAACATACTCAACAACTATTTATTTTTTCCATAGCATTGCTGTTTTGATGAATTCTTCTGAGAATGTTGGTGCTGTACATGGCGACAGCTTGTGTGTGGCCTTCCTTAGCTCACTGGATGTGATGCTGAATTGCTTGTGTTGATAATAAAGTGGCAGTACACAAAGACTCTGCTCATTCAGCAGCCTCCACTGGTCCTCTTGGCTGGGGAGAGAGGACATCAGGCAGTGCCGTTGTAAATCTCCATAACCCCACACCCAAATGGCTTGGCTTGGTCTCCTACCAAACAACAGTGATCAACAGGGCTCACAACTCTATTCCCATTTCAGATTCTATCCCTGCATGCTGAAGATGGTTTACAGATTGGCAAACAAAGAGGGAAGAGTGGTTATTAGCACTAAAAGTGGCAACTTCTTGACAGCACGGCAAGCCCCACTCACATGCTAATTATGTTTTTAACACCAAAGGCCATGTAATCAACCACATGAACACTGCCATCAGCAGCAGCATAAACAATGACAAAGGCAACTTCAGCAACCAAAGACAAAAACAGAGCCGAGAGTTCAAATCCAACAAGGCTCCCAGGCTGCATCTGACTGTATGTGACAGTCTGGCTACAACTTGTTTATGTAGGCTACTGAACTGTTAGGTATCATCCACAACACGGTATAATATATGCTCGTCACACAGGTACTTTATGTGTTTCACCTGCAGTGCGCCACCCTGTATGTATACACACACACACACACACAGGCACAGCCTCTCTCCCTCTCCCATGTCCGAACTGAATACATCAGCTACCGGATGAATGGTGTTTGATTGAAGCATCATTACACGGCTTTCAAAATCAGTAGACCTGCCTCCTGCATCATTCCCTACAGGCTCTTTCTACTCAGCACATGCTGGAGTATTGTCCGTGGGCATCTGGAACGGCACAGCCCAGGAGAATTACAAAAACTCCATTTCCTTTAGCTTCAATTCCTGCTCATGGCGCCTTTGCCGTGAAGTTACCTGCTACACCTGGGGACTGAAAGGATGTGGAGTGCCACCAACACACAAACACCCTTCCGGATCCATACCCCCTAAAATAACCCTAAAAAACCTGCACTTAAATGCGCCATTGAGCTCAGAGAATGAAATGTCATCACACGTTGGCTCAAACCCTATGATATTTTTGTTTGTACTCAATCATTTGTACTCTCCTCTACAGCGCGTTCTGTCTTTGTTTCTCACCCCTCTTCCCTAGGCAGCCTGTGCTATTTTTAGCCACTGTGACTGTTCTTCCCTCCTACAAGATAACCATTTATTTGTATCGTATCAAATTGTGACTTATTACATAATGCAATGCCAATGTAAAACTGACAGCTGATATTGAAGTATTTAGGAATGCAGGAGAACGTTCTGTTTTATATTTTTTAGAATAGTTAGATTAGCTGTCTTTCTTTTTAGCAATCTTAAAAATAGATGCTGTGAGAAGAGACGTTTTTGAAACTTTAATCAGCTTTCTAAACATTTCAACTAAACAGAATGAATTAATGAATAAGGTTAAAGATGTGGGCAATTACTTTTTGTGACCACGCAGCTTACAGAAGGAATGCAGTGGATGTTTATGGTGGATGTTTGGTGATCATCAACAGCATAAATCACAATAGTTTCATCAGGTCACCCAAGGAGTCCCTTTAAGGCATGACCCTAGGTCTGATACATGGATGAGGTCAAAATCTCCACTCAGATGGAATAATCCTAACAGGCACTTTCTTGAGAGTCAGAATGACACAGAAAATATGACAACCCAATATGGATGATCCCTTACTTTCATCACAGAATGAACAAACGTCTATCAAATTACGACATGCGGATAAAAATCCCTCAGCTGGCTTCAATGTTTAAAACATTTCGGACTCATTTTACTGGAGTGGCACCCGGATGAAAAAGAGAACATTCCATCTCTGGAAGAAAATTGACTCCGTTGAGACTGTTTGTGGCGGGAGGGGTGGGGGTTTTAATCAGAGTAAATACCCAGATCCTGAGCCATGATAAAGCCTTATGGAACGAAGCCTTATCACCTGGCCTTGGCCCGCACTGCAAATAAGCACTGAGAGGAAAAACACTCAAGCATCCAACTGTAATTAAATATCCAGCTACAGTGTGGGATTGATAGATCTATAAATAGTCACTGCAGCAAACTTTTTTTTGCTGTATCGGTTTCTTTTCACTTTAGTGTCTTGTTCACAGCTCTCTGGCGGAGGGTAGCGAGGCTTGGTGTGGGCTATTACTGTTGCAATAAAGAAGCTTGTCCTCTCTGGAGACAAAACGAACATTTCCTGCTATGCCAAATTTCAGGATGTGGCTCCTATCAGATGAAGTAATGACTAACTGACTGCATGAGAATGTGGAGAACCCCGGTGTTGAGTAGATGAGTAAGGCATGGACATTAAAATAACTACATTACTTAGAAAGTGCGTAACAAACATTCGTATTAATCAAAAGACAAGTCCATGGTCTAATTACATGATATTTTTGATGATATTTTTTGATCGGATCTTGCTCAGCAATCTCAATCTGATCACGTTTGTTTACACTTTGCATTTTTCCTTGTCCAGGTACAGACTGCATAAGAATGCAGAAGGAGAGTAAACGTGGTCTAGTTTTGGCTGATAACTCAGCTGTGTCAATATAACCTAATATCATTTCGCCCCATTAACCTTAATATTTTAGTTGACAACCAAATAAAATGACTATGTTGGACCATGGCACGAAAGGGATAAGCTTTAAATGTTAAATATCACAACTATACAATTGCAAGAAAATTGTTCCTACCAATATGATACAGGATAATAAAAGGAAAATATTATGGTGTATTGACTAGAACTGTCCCATTCAAGTCAGAACGAATGTAAAGAGATCTGGTAAACAATGTGTGTCCTGTCTTTGAAATCCATGTTCAACTGTGCATCCATGGGGAGATAATGCCCCGAGAAAATTCAAGCTTTCACTGGGAACCGTCTCTCCACCAAAGCACTTTCTGAAATTGCCTGGCTCAAAATTGATTCCCTTGACAAAAGCTACACCTGCTCTTCTCTTTCAGAGATGCTTCAAAATCCCAGCGGAAAGAAAAAAGAAGACGAAGAAAAATGGGGGGAAATACAGTAAATTACCTGTTGAATCACCCAGCACACTCAGAATCTCAGACCCAGAGATGGAGCAGTCGAGATGGGCTCCACAGGGGCAGCGGTTACCCACCCTCTGCCTGGCGATTGGAACTACGGGAAGACGAACTCCAAAAAAGAGGACAAACTTCTACACTACTTATTAATAACCCTGAGAAAAACAAATGCATTTTTTTTTTGCTGTTTAAAGGGTTTTATACATAACATGTCGTCAGAACACTGGTAAATCATTCATTAATTAGTAAATAAGCTGGTGCCTGAAGATATTTTAAACATATTCTAAAATATTCTTTATGATCATGAATGCATAGTCTCTTAGACCAAAATAATGTTCTCTCACAGCCAAACAGGAATCCGATAGTGTTTGGAAGTACCGCCTAGACTTCAACACTTAATATGAGGGGTCTAAGGAGGATCTAGAGTGCAAACCATGTCCATGGGTGTCCTTGTTTTTGTTGATTAATTGGTATTGTTTGCAAGGGTCTATTGAGTTCAGTAAAATGTCAGCATATTTTATTCATGTGTTGTGAGGTTTGGACCTGACAGCATGGTCTCTCATTAGTCTGGTCATACTGCTTTAATTGCAGCAGCATCCAGGTCGTGTCTCACTATCGAGTGTGAGCTTCACCAGTGCCCTACCTGTCTCAAATACAGCCACCACTACTTCCTATTAAGAGTATTCTTTTTTTGCTACACTGAAAAAGAGGTAATAAACACCAACTTTTTTTATTGAGTGACCTATATTTTTTGAAATATTTCTTTGAGGGCTTTAAGGCTATTAATTCTCCTCATGAAATACAAACAACCTATTCATCAGAACCTTTGCTCATAAGATGGATGAGCCTATCTGAAATGCATGATGCTGTTCCAGTATAGCTCAAGGACTTGTTTGCCTACATTTGACTGAAGCCACTGATCCCTCTGTCAATTTGAGTGTGTGAGTGGGTAGTCCAAAGCCTACAAAGTTCACATTGTAATTGACTGTAGCATGCAAGGATTTTATTTTTAATCTGTTACCATTTCAATTTCACGTCTTATAAAACAAGCATCCTATTATAACATGCCAGATGAGTATATTATTATGAGTGAGTGTGGCTACTGTGCCCAAAGGGAATTCTCTGCAAATCAGACTCCATCAGATCCATTTCAGACAGGGCCACTGACCTCACTGAGTCTCCATAGTACACAGCTAAAGCAGGCATGTCACTGTCCTCACTGAGTCTCCATAGTACACAGCTAAAGCAGGCATGTCACTGTCCTCACTGAGTCTCCATAGTACACAGCTAAAGCAGGCATGTCACTGTCCTCACTGAGTCTCCATAGTACACAGCTAAAGCAGGCATGTCACTGTCCTCACTGAGTCTCCATAGTACACAGCTAAAGCAGGCATGTCACTGTCCTCACTGAGTCTCCATAGTACACAGCCAAAGCAGGCATGTCACTGTCCTCACTGAATCTCCATAGTACACAGCCAAAGCAGGCATGTCACTGTCCTCACTGAATCTCCATAGTACACAGCCAAAGCAGGCATGTCACTGTCCTCACTGAATCTCCATAGTACACAGCCAAAGCAGTCTGCACAGTCATGCCACTGTCCTCACTAAGTCTCCATAGTACACAGCCAAAGCAGTCCGCACAGTCATGTTTTACATTATTCCTTTCCTAATGAAAACTTTAATCAACAGCTTGATTTGCAGGATCACTATACGGAATTGCAAATCATTGACATCAGTTTGAGAGCACTGCTAACGTAGGCAAGTTTGTAGGCAAGGCATTGTTTAGTGGAAAGATGCGTTCCATTTCTGAGTCCAATAAAGTGTCCAATAAAAACACTGTATTCATCTGAGGGGCCATAACAGGACCATGAGTCCAGCAAGGCTCCCACAACAGCACTCCCCCTGCGGGCACATAGACCTTCATAAAGTGCAGGTTGTTTTGCGTTTGGGCAACTTACCGTAAATCCTCCAATAAAGGCCGGGATTCAATTAGAAGCCGGGCTCCAGATAGTAGCCGGGGTCGTGGTCCATACGGACAAATAAAGGCCGGGCCCCGAATACAAGCCGGGGGTAAAATAAAGTAGCCTATCTTGTTCATGAAGGCGCGTCTGGCAATTTGTTATGGTTTAGCCTAAATGAACATAGCCACGTATCGTATAGACGTTTTAGTTGGCTAGGTTACTTTTTCCAGAAGGGATAATAAAGCAGTAGTAGACTTACGTAACTTTGATATTAAATTCAAAGAGATGGTGTATGCTGATTGCTGATGAACATTCGGGAGAAAAAGCAGCAAAGAAATTTGACATTGACCCGAGACGAATGCAATAGGCTACGACTAGCAGGTGGATGTAGAAAGAAAGTTAGGCTGGATATCAAACCAGCTCTTTTCAGTCAGCGGTAAGCATAATAGAGTGTCTCAATGATTTAAATCAAGGCTTTGGAAATCTTTTCTTCCGTGACTGACAGTAGAGACGTTAACTTCGATGTTTATGTTTACGTTGACACCGCACATAAAGCGCTACACGATGTGCAGGCAGTGTTGAACGCATATGCAATGAATTATATTAGCCTACTGCAATTATGCCCATTATTTAAATAATACAATTATATAACAGAAGATAAGTAAGAAATAAAGGCCTGCCCCTAATACAAGCCTGCCCCAAATAAAGGCCGGTGCGCTGTGCAGCCTAAGTAAATACAAGCCCCGGCCACAATTGGAGGATTTACGGTATCCAGAATGTATTGACGACTGTGGCACAGCTGTTGCTGTCCCACAAAACAGGGCGTGTGTGCAAGCTGTGGCAGCAGCTGCATGTGAATGAGCGAATGGCACCTTAAGGTAGAATGGTAAACCACCCCCCCAGCTTACAAAAGGCAGAAAATAAAATTGCTTGTGTTTAAAAGTGTGGGATTGAATGCAGGCATAAAAGGGATGAGTATCAAAGTGAGGCTTTTACGAAGAAGTATTGCAAGTGCTCGCTCTGCCTTTCTTAACTATATACAGTGGGGAAAATAAGTATTTGAACCCCTGCCGACTTCGCAAGTTTGGCCACTTGCAAAGAAATGTGTGATCTAGAATTGTAATGGTAGGTGTATTTTAACAGTGAGAAACTGAATATCAACAAAAAAATCCAGAAAACTGCATTTTATAAGATTTATGACTTTATTTGCATTTGATGCAAAAAATAAGTATTTGAACCCCCAAGCAAACAGCAATAATTCTGGCTCCCAATGGCCAGTTATGTGCCCAAAAAGCACACAGATTAGTCCTCATTAGGTCTAACAAGGTATACCTGATCTCAACTGATGACCTGTATAAAAGAAACCTGTCCAAAGAATCATACTTCACACCTTCAACCTCACCACCATGGGCAAGACCAAAGAGCTGTCCAAGGACGTCAGAGATAAGATTGTAGACCTGCACAAGGCTGGAATGGGCTAAAAAAACACCGGCAAGCAGCTTGGTGAGAAGCAGATAACTATTGGTGCGATAATTCATAAATGGAAGCAACACAAAACAACTGTCACCCGCTCCAGGTCTGGGGCTCCATGCAAGATATCCCCTCGTGCGGAATCAGTGATTATTCGGAAGGTGCAGAATAACCCCAGAACTACACAGGGGGAGCTTGTGAATGATCTCAAGGCAGCTGGGACCAGAGTCACCAAGAAAACCATTGGCAACACACCACGCCATCATTTTTTGAAGTACTGCAGCACTCGCAAGGTCCCCCTGCTCAAGGAAGCGCATGTACAGGGCCATCTGAAGTTTACCATTGCACACTTGAATGATTCTAGGGAGGATTGGGAGACAGAATGTGGTCAGATGATACCAAAATCAAGCTCTTTGGCATCAACTCGACTTGCCGTGTTTGACGGGGGGGGCAGGGACGGACTGGTCATCGGGCATACCGGGCGTTTGCCCGCTGGGCCGGGGTGCAATATGGGCCGATGGTCCCGAATTTTAATTTTTTATTTTTTTCCCCATATAATGGTCTGACCGGCTGGCCCACGAAATTAGTTCATCAGCGGCCCTACTGACACTGGGCTGGCCCAATCACATCCCCTGGGCTGACCCAACACAAACCCCTTTCGATTCGGACCTGCCTACATAATGCATTAGGACGGTAAACAGCGTGGCCCATGGCCTTGACATGCTTGACACGCGCACGCTAGTCTGCGGCCCATTGGCCGTCTTCTTGAGTGACTAGGGTCTCGTCCAATCATATCAGCAAACACCTTCTACCTTTAGCTAAACTTTGCCATCAGCTCCCGTGGATGGCAGTGCTGGTGGCTAGAGCCAGGGAGATACGATACAACGACCTACGGTAAGCTTACTGATCATGAATTAAAACGTCTCTAAAATATGTTTGACCTATGTTCTATGGCCAAGTTTGTTTGCATAGCTAAATACAAGACAAGTCTGTAGCTGTTGCTAGCCCTCAGCCTACTGTACTCTGAAACAGCCAGCCGTTAGCCTACACTCTATGTTGTGTGTTTGAGTGGTGCGCGGTGCCATGTCAATTGTTCCGAAAGCCCAGTATTCCCAAACCCTGGTATTCCGAAAATATGCCAATTTGTCCAGATACCGAATTATGATAGCCCGTTATACGCTCCAGTTTTCCCGTCCCCCCCGAAGTTCAGGGGCGTAGTTCAAACGCAGCGGCGTGCGGTGAGGTTCACAGCTGGTGAGGCACAGAAACCGGAAGTGATTACGTCATTCCGATCTCTAGTTGTTTAAAAAAAAAAAATAGAAATGTATACATCATACATGTATATGCTTATGGTTTAAAAATTGTCATCTCACCAGAACTGAAAAAACATTATGTTTTATTGTCTAATACTATTACTTTTAAACGATTATTATTACAAGAAGTTATGCGGCTCAATAGTTAACTGACTTTTACGACAGCTAAACGTACAATCGGTGTGGTAATTGAACTTTTACACCGTGTCAAATAAGATATTAATCGTTACAAGGAAGCGTATGTAGCCCTCCCACCAATGATATGGCTCATTTCAATTTGTCTAGGGAAAATATAACCTTTTACATAACTCGGCAGTGATGGGCAGTAGCGTCACTACATTTGTCAGTAGCTTGGCAGTTACGTCGCTATTTACAAAACCAAGTAACTTTTCAGTAGCTAAGCTCTTTTATTGATCAAGTACGGCAGTAGCGTCCTCGAAAGCTAATTTATCCTGGACCTTTCTGATGTTCATTCATAACAGGCTTCCCTGCAGCCATTAAACACAAAAAATAAGCAGTACATCACTTTAGGCGAGACGAGTGAAAATAGATAGATAGATATCGTCATTTCAAGTACACCAGACGCTGCTCATACATCGAGTGAAAATAGATAGATAGATATCGTCATTTCAAGTACACCAGACGCTGCTCATACATTTAAAATTAATTCTCCCCTAATTTTAAATGGGTAGTTTGCATGCAGATTCTAGGCAACCGGATAACTAGAATGCTGTTGATATTTAGATACAGCTGAAGATGATGAAAGTTAAAAAGTGAAAAGTCCGTGCGACGAGTGAAACTAAATATGTTTTCAGATGCCTTCTTTGTAATCCAAAGAAAAAGTTCCTGTCAACGTCAATGACATCCAACACAAACATACGAACACACGAATTTCATCCATTCAACCGTTTTTATCTGACTGACAGTTGTGTTGATCCCTAAAATTGAATTGACTTGGCATGCAGTTTGTTTAACTGAAAGTAGCTTCTAATGTATCAAACTACTTTTGACAGGTTTATGTAACTTAGCTTGCTACTTTTTTTTGAGTGTCTGTGTAGTGAAGCTGAATTTATTGTAGAGTAGCTGATAGCTTAGCTCACTACAAATATCAAGTAGCTTGCCCAACAATGCAACTCGGACACTTGAATTCGAAGTTGAGAAAAAAAACACTTACATATTTATTTACACAACGTATTAACAAGCAAACAGGTAAACACCACAGACATAGCACACAATACCAAAATGTTCTACTGACCGGTATAATTTAAAGTTGGTGCACTCGCAAGCTCCTAATCCATTCACGGCTCCCTGCACCTAGCAGCCTTTAGCGAGGTTTGTGTTCCGCATGAATATGTCCCGTTGGAAAACATGAAACACTCCAATGCAATGTCAATACCTTCGGTCCCGTCGTTTGAAGCAATCCGTGCGTGTCTCTGTTAGCTTTTGCCTCCCCTGCCTCCTATGACTGCACGTCCCTGTTCAAACGTTAATGCCACCTCATCAAGCGCGTTTCCTACAGGAGGAAATAGACTCCCTTCTAGAAAAGGGAGCAATACAGCCTGTCCTCTCGGAGACGAGAACAGGGGGTTCTTCAGTCGCTATTTTCATGGAAAATATCGACCGATCTTATACCTCCGTATTCTGAACAAAGCTTTAAAGTGTATGATGTGTATTGCATTTAGATTAATTAAGACCACCACCTTAACACACAAACTCTTGTTGAACTCATACAGTAGTAGGTTCAGTGACGTGCGGTGAGACAGCTGTCTTCTGGAGCTTCTGCGAGCCCGTGAATCAATGTTTCGTTGGAATCATGATGTAACGTTGTTGTAGCGGGAATACAGCAATGCTATTTGTATTTTCTAATTGGCAGGTCATATGTATGATTCTAGACTTCGCTAAGCACTGAAGCGACGGAAACGGTGAATTTTTATCACATTCAGCGAAGTTAACAGGTAAAACGGGAGAAAAATAGGGCGTCTTTAGGCCGTCCTGCCTAAAAGTAGGGCGTCCCGTATCTTCTTATTTTTTAGTAGACTATAGGGCAGACGCCCTGCTAGCTATAAGCCTGGTTGGTGTAGACATTCGAGATTAAAAAGGTGTGTTATCGAATTTAGTGGGCCAGTCTGGTTCAAAATGCCCAGGCCGATTTTTTGTCCCAGTCCGCCCCTGGGGGGGGGGAATGCTGAATATGACCCCAAGAGTACATCATACCCACCATCAAGCATGGCGGTGGAAACATTATGCTTTGGGGCTGTTTCTCTGCCAAGGGTACAGAACGACTCCACCGCATCAAGGGGACTATGGATGGGGCCATGTAATGTGGAATATTGGGCTTGAACCTCATTCCCTCATTCCCTCCCATTGAAAACACAACCTTAAAGATTTGGAGAGGATCTGGAAAGAGGAGTGGACCAAAATCCCTCCTGAGATGTTTGTAAACCTGGTGACCAACTACAAGAAACGTCTGACGTCTGTGCTTGCCAATAAGGGTTATTCCACCAAGTACTAAGTCATTTTTGTCTGTCAGTTTTGGGGGTTCAAATACTTATTTTTTGCATCAAATGCAAATAAAGTCATAAATGTTCTAAAAAAAAATTTTGGGGATTTTTTTATTGATATTCTGTTTCTCACTGTTAATATACACCTACCATTACAATTATAGATCACACATTTCTTTGCAAATGGCCAAACTTGTGAAATCGCAAGGGGTTCAAATACTTATTTTCCCCACTGTATATATATATATATATATATATACTGTATATATTTTTTTCTTTTTCTTAACTATATATCATATTAAGCAAGATCCATTTTATAACATCTATATGTGTGATGAATAGCTAGCCACAGCACTTCCCAAAGCACCACTGAGCATTCTCAAACAGAGCCTTCTCACATGGCTGCCATGGTCTCACGAGATCACATCTAGTCTGTGCTTCATAGAACATTTGAAAGAGCTGGGCATTGGCCTGGAGCAATGCCTGGTAAGTCACATTTTTAATACGCCAGGCCCCCGCAGTCATTCTGAAGTACCAACTGTGTGGTATTTTTAAAAGGAGGGGAGAGGAGAAACGAAGTGAGAAGAGAGGAGGATCTTCAGTAACTTGAGATGTGCTCCAAACTCTGAACTCCTACACTCAATGGCTCTGAGGCGTCGCTGCGCTGTGAGGTGCAGTGTGTGGGGAGCCCCGGTCCAGTGGCTGAGCCCTAATCTGCATACTGAGGTGGCTGAGGCACTGCAAACAGCTTGGGTCTGACTAAGCCTACTGGCCAGGCCCACCCACGCACCACTACTGCTGCTTCAGACCTCCAGCACTCAGACACCATTCACACTCAGCACAGCGGGAGGCAATACATAAATGTGTGTATTATAAGATGCCTGCATTTGTGTATGGCATCAGGGAATAGTTTGAGTTAACGTTTAAAAGAAAACTTTCATGCTTTTTTGAAAATGTGTATAATAGGCAGGGAGGCAGCACAGGGAGGCAGAGAGGCAGGCTGTGGCTGCAGCTGCTGTTGACTGTGCTCTGGCACAGGTTGAACTCAAGAGCAAGCCAACATTGTTGCACAGTGCAAATTGAGGTAACATACACAGCGAATTTCTTCACAAGACAACTAGTTGAGTAAGGAGCAAACACCACCAAGGCCAAGGACTAAATACCCAAGGACAAAACATACCGATTAAAAGTGTGTATCTGTATCTGCACTTATCTCTATTCAATATAAGTTGGTTTAAATAAAAGCATCAGTTTAATGAATGTATGTAAATGAGACTTACTGTTTGAGAAAAGCCATCCTTTTCATTTAGAATCCAAAGTGTTTGTGCTGTAACAATTATTTAAAAAAACATTTTAACTGAACTTAACCCAAAACAAACCCCCGACTGTGATTATTATTCCGTTTGTGTAAATTGAAACCTGCATAATCTACATGGTGTTAATGTTTGCTTTGAATGATACTGCCTGTTGGCCTCTGTACCACTTAATGATGATGGTTTGCATCATTTCATGCTTATGGCCTCATATAGTGTGGGCTCTTGTGGGCAGATTCAGGATTCTCCACCAGTTTGATTTGGAAACTACTGAGTATTCAGTGCTCTTCTCTGGCCGCCCACCCTCAGCCTTTGGTTTCTTCTTTGCTACAGTTGGATTGATTTTTAATGTATTGCTGTTAAGTGCATTCTCCTCCACAACCAAACAAGTCTGTAAAAAGCGTAATTTTGCATAATCAGCTCCATGAGTCATCAGAGGTTGTTGTAGAGAGGTGGTGAGGACTATTAGCATATGTAAGCCCTGCCAGGTAAACCATATTGCTAGCATAAGAAGGCAAAGTGCCTGGAATAGATATTTCTGTTATCAGATAATGACTCAGCAGTCTCAGGGAACGTGGGGTGGGCGTTGGGAGTTAGACGATTATGCAATGTAAAGTTAGGCTCTCTAGCCGATTTAACAACTATTTGAAAATCAGTGCAATTCACAGCATTGAGAGATCTATGCCTGAAGTGTCAAAAGTGGGACATTTATCAATAATTATCAACATTTTCATGATCACATCTTGTGGGCCATTAAATGTTGGAGGACTTGTTTCCACAAAAAGATCTCCTGTAGTAGTAACCATATTTAATTAATCACTCCCTGGAATAAGACAATTCATTCACAGTGTAAAATAGCAATTAACATGTTGGTATTACAACATCTCTGGCAAGACTGCTCATATTGATTCCATTATTTCTAAAACAAACTTGAGCCTTGTCATTCGAGCCTGGTCAACAAGGAAGTACACAAGTACAACAGCACAGAGGGCACTGTGACTTCAGCTCTGAATCACTCCAGTTCTCAGCACACATACATACACACACACACACACACACAGAGACACACACACACACACACACAGAGACACACACACACACACACACAGAGACACACACACACACACACACACACACACACACACAGAGACACACACACACACAGAGACACACACACACACAGAGACACACACACACACACACACACAGAGACACACACACATACACACACACTCTCTCCCTCTCTGGCTCAGTGGCTTCTCCTGGCCCCTCATAATTCCATTTCCTGTGATTTCACGCTCGCTCTCCTCCCACCCTGTCTCTCCCAGGCTCACTCCTGGCTGTCCAGCGCGAGGGATAAAATGCTTCCAGTTCAGCCCCTCTTCCTGCCATTCTCCCAGCACTTCCTCCAGGAAGCATCTGCTGTGCTCCCACAAAGACCTGGATCACAAGGGTAGAATAATACAACCAGAGCGGCTGGGCAGGGAACAGTCATATATTGTCCAATGAGAGGGGGGAAACAATCATTAACAATGAGTCTACGTTCTGTCTTTGATGTAAACTGTCCAGTGTTATAATGGATTTGGGTTCCTGACCCCAAGGATAATGTTCCCAACTTTTCTTTTTTCTTTTAACCATGGCATCCTGTTGGCATCAATATTCCTAATAGAGAATGGAGGTAGGAGGGGCAGTTTTTTGGACACAACAGGATATTTAGTTCTCTTACTTTTCCTAAACATCGATCCATTCCCTGCTCTGCCCTTGACCCCATTTCCTCCTCTTTCAGGCATAGGCAGATTGTGAAACTGTGAGGGGCTCTCTTATTTGGTGAACCATCAAACATCAAAGGGCCTTCAAAGGACCCCTTGCTTATCTGACCTGTTATCACACTGCTGTATTTTGCTCCCACTACTCACTTTTGTGTTTTGCGGGACATCCATCATTAGGTCAGCGTGTGTTTGCTCGAGAGGGTGTTGCTCAGGGCTTTTGGTTACATTGGGAGCTGATTTGCTTGAGCACTGCTATTGTTTTTCCGCCCAGCCACCCCCTCTCTGGAGGAAATGGACGGTTGTATCAAGTCGGAGCACGCTTCCTGTGCTTATTGTCTTGAGAGGACCTCTTGGGGGTGGCTAAGAAAGTGGCTGGAAAGCATTCAGCATTCGTCAGTCACAGGCAGTTGAGACCAGAGAGAGAAAAGGAGACGTGGGGAGAGACAAACAACTTTTGAATCTGTGCAGGGACTGCTGGGGTTGGACGTACCAGTTTGCTACATACAGTAATTCATAAAATGGATGGCTGGATATTCTTGCTGGGCTTTCTGCAAGCTGTCTCTTGCTTGGACGCCTTCCATTATGTCATTCATGGAGATAAGGTGAACTTTGAGGACGCTAGAAGAAACTGCGAACATGAGGGAGTCCTGACCAGCCTAACCACCAAGGAAGAGGTCCTTGCGGTACAACAGGCTGTGTCGCAGCACGTCGGATTAAGTGGGGAATACACTTACTGGATAGGCCTGTTGAGAAAGAAATCTGTATGTCTTGACCCCAAAAAGGACTTAAAGGGGTTTGAGTGGATAGATGGAGGCAAAGACGTAGAGGAGATCAAGTGGAAGGAACAACCTGAATCCACGTGCACACATGATCGGTGTGCATACGTCTCCATCACCTATGATGGGACGTCAGTGGTGGACTGGGGTTTGGTGGATGACGGGTGTAAATCAAAATCACAGGTTCACCCTTTTATTTGTAAAGTCAAAGGTGAAAAAAAGATTCCTGCAGCCAAAGACTGTACGATACCCGCTCTAATGGGGGCACATGACCACATACACCAAATCGGAAAACCTTCCAAACTGGAAGTCATTTGTGATAAAACAAAAGCGTATAACCTCACTTGCTCTAACACTCTGGAATGGACAGCAATGGATGGAATCAAAGTCGATCTGTCGAAGATATGTATTCCGTGCCCGGAAGGTCATGAAATGTCCCACTCAGGTCAATGCGAGGATATTGATGAATGTGAAACAAAGCCGTGTGGACCTGATGGCGACTGTGTCAACGCAAAGGGATCATTTCACTGCAAGGACTCAACACCACAACAACCCAAAGGTGCTCTACCCACTCATCCACACGCTCACCCAGCCCCGTCCACTACAGAGGGACCTCTTATCACCCGTGCCCCGGACATAACCGTCAACCCAGACAACATGATACTCATTGACGTGACGGAGTCCACCCCGGATTATTCCCACATCTACATCCCCGTCATCATTGCCGTCCTGGCACTGCTACTTCTCCTGCTGGTCATCTTGGCTATAGTAGCGTGCTGCCGCAGGAGGAAAAGAGGGCGCTCAAAGAACCTGGCCGGAAAGAAGGCCTCCAAGGAATCTATGGCACTTAAGGACTCAATGGAGAAGGTAAATGAGAAATGACCAGATGGAATGGAGGCACATGGGTGATAATATCCAACAGTCCGTTTCCTTATGTGCTCTCAGCCCTGGCAGACTGCTTTACTGAGGCTGCATAGTGGTCTTCAACTAAGTGACGTAATTAAGTTAATTGGACAACTGTTCACTCTCATACATGGCCTTAGGTGTATGATGTGCTGTCATTTTGTAATATGGATCATTCTTTGGATCAGGCTTTCTTGCACTTTGTATTATGAGTGGCTGCCGAAGAATGTAAGTGCAGTGTTTGGTAGGTGTTAAATATATAGAATGTTCACTGATAAAAAACTGAAACAATCATGAAGTAATGAGGTAAACGCATCCTTCAAATATGTCCATTTGTAACATAAATATTGTAGTCATGTTTGCAGAGTTGATGTCACTAATAATTGTTTTTAAATGAATATAGTTTCTGCAGTGTTTATTGTACTCTCATTTTTTTCTCTACTGTTCATAAATGGGAATACAAACATATGAAACCTTAAAACACTTCATAATATCTTAAACACTGTACAAATTGATTACAAAGCAAATAAAAGGGAAAATGAAAACATTCAAATCTGTCATCACTGTTAACTACAGAGAAAACATCAAAAGACATGGGACCAAAACTCTCACCAGTTAACAAAATGAAACAGCATTTTCATTTGTGGAGATCAGAGGGAGAGGCTTTAGAAAAAGACCCACAATCTCTCAAAGAAAAACATTGTAAGAGGACACTGAACAAGATAGCTGAACCGATATCCGTGGGCAGGATAGGGTCATTTTGTGAGCGTAAACAGTACTTTCCTGTAAAAACAGTAGTTGAGTCTACTCCACCCACCCCGTCATGATGGAGTCAGCTACCAAAAGAAAGTTTTGCACAAAAAGGTTTCATGCGTAAAATAAACTATGTCGTCAACCCTGTTTCTGAAACACATATACATAGGCGGGGTTCACAAACGACCTACAGTCACAGAATAAGCACTGCGGCGTCATTGCATCGCTTCACTTCTATAGTCTGGTCCAATCACGACTACAATAACAGCCCCTTTCGTCTCACGCCTCCCAGTTTATAGTCACGCAGATCATTACACTTAAATGAATCGTTAGGCTACTTTTAATAATCAATCTACTTATAAAACGTAGCCTATATGTGTTAAACTGTCAGATAGAGAAATCGCTACTGGGCAATTATGCTTTGTTCCATGTTTTTTTTTTTTTTTTTTAAAGTTACTCGGTTGGTAGCATACTCCATTTCAAATGAAATACAGCTGAAATGAAAAAGATCAATCCTATTCTGACATGACAATAATGAAACAGTTTAGGTAGTAGCCTACAAAGCTTTGTTCTTTTATGGGCATGTTGTCCGTACGTTTACAAAGTCGTAGTCCTGGAGGTACAAGTGCCATTTCTATAGGTGCTATTTGATTCCATATTGTCCGGTTGAAATTCATCTACACTGTATCCACGACTTTTCAAGGCAGTTGCGTAGTAATCGATAGGTTCCTCGGTTGCGTTTTCCATCCAGCGCAGACATAATATTCTTTGGAATGAGCGCTTGAAATTGTCCGACAGGAATCCATACAGTATAGGATTGGCGCAGCTGTTAGCATAACCTAAAATCACCGCCAGCTGGCTTAGGGTGGCATTATGTTGCTCCACAAAGACATTAACGAGTTGGACGACGTGAAAGGGCATCCAACAGATTACGAACACGGTCACCACCATCATAACCATCAGAGTGATCTTCCTCTCAGACTTTTTGCGCTGCTGCCAGCCAGCCTTGAGAGCAACCACTCGCATCTTTACTATGATTAAGATGTAGCACATACATATGGCAATGACGGGGAACAGAAAACCCATCAGAAAAGCATAAACTATAAACACAGCCATCCACTGCCTCTGTGGCTCCGGCATTTGCATATTACAAGCGACCGATCCGTCCGAGTTAGGTGCTGTGCTGGAAAATATAATAATTGGCAAAATAACCAGGATGGAGAATATCCAAACTCCCAAGTTAACCATCTTGGCAATGGTAGGTCTCCGATATCGGGCAGCTTTTATGGGATGCACAACGGCAATATATCGGTCTATGCTTAGTACAGTCAAGCAATAAATGCTGGTAAACATATTTATAGCGTCCACACTTAGGACGAGGCGGCACAAGAAAGATCCAAATGGCCAGTGGTGAAGTAACGAGGATGTCACCAGAAACGGTACACTCAACATAACTAACTCGTCCGCAATAGCCAAGTTCAAAATGTATATATTAGTCGCCGTCTTCATTTTTGCGTACCTAAAAATAACGTAAATGACCATGGAGTTCCCGCACAGCCCGACCAAACAGACCACTGTGTAGATAAATGAGATGAGAATTGCGCTACCATGAGATTCGCTGTGCGTCTCATTGCCGGAGGAATTCATCAGCAAAAAACTGTCCTCTAAATTAAGGAACTTGGACGAGCTGTTGGAAAACATTCTGGTAAATTCCCGAGCTCCAAGAATGATGTAAAAAGTGATGAACTAGCTTTTAAATAATCCGTACGTGCATTTTGGTTTCGAGATAGGTATCCCTTTGGCTGCTGCTCGCGTTGCGGCGCACTACGAGTTTCAGCACCATGGATAGTTACAACTGTGAAGACCCCCCCCCTCATAGTGCATTTAGAGACGCACGTCACACGCAGCAAAATGACGTTGCCGCCTTAATCGATACTGAAATGCCACCTTCACAGAAATGCCTGTTAGAATATTGCTTTCATATACTCTGTCTTTTGCTATTGGATTGCATCACTGCAAAGGCGTAGTCATGAAATACTTCAGCGGTCATTACGCACACAACTAATAGACCACCATACACCATACTGTTAAAAGTATGCGTACAGCCACAGTTAAAATATGTAAAAAAAATAATATGTGTTAAACTCTCAAAATCCGGATAGTTTTAAATCTACTTAAGGTCCCAGCAGCTTTTACCTTTTGTAATGAAGCATGATACAACTTCAAACTGTTCAATATCTATAGCAGCACTAGAAGCAGTCTTGTGGTTTCACAGATATATTTTTAATACTTTACAAAACAAATGTTGACACAACAAATAGATTTCGAAGTCAAAAGTTGTCTAAATGTAACTTCTTCTTTCAAACCGACACTACATTAAATAGGAATAGGTGCAGTAAACACAATGGGCAAAATACACCAATCTGTCTGCTTTGCAAAAACAAACCACACCCCTTCTTATACAAGGTGACAGCTCCAGAAGAAAACAGCACAGACACACTGCTGTTCAAAGCTGGTTATATGCTGGGAGACCAGTGGTCTTGAAGAACATATTGTGTGTAGAATGGCTGAGCTGTTTTTTGACCAGGTTTTCACCAGCAAGAGCTATTAAGTGATCTCCCAACCTGGCTTTACATTGCCCAGCAAAACCAAGCTTATTCCAGTAAACCAGATGTATTTTTCCAGCAGTGGTTTCTTGCTAGTTCCATGTACATACCACATCTCCTCATTTGTATTTTTACTGAAAAACAAAAATCAATACTGATCTTCCCCTTAATGAGCGCACACTGTCATCCCCTTTATGCCATATCCTCATTACACAGTTGCAATCCATTGCATTCCCATCTTCACTTTCTTCTAATTTGTAGTACCATCTAGTGGTGGGATCCGCTTTAAATGATGCTTAAGGAAACAGGCACTATTCATTGGTATGGGTATTAAAAAGATACATCATAAGCACTTTAAGAGAAGGTGCACACTGGCTGGAAAAGTCCAATTTAAAGCGAAGCATTAAAGAGCGGCTGGCCCTCTCACTCAGGTGCTAATAACTAAACTGCTAACACTGCTGTTCATGTATGGATGGCTGGGGTCACCTGGCAGCTTGTGTGGATTTTGGCAGGATAAACTTTGATTACATTTATGACATTATTAGGCTGGATAGGTGGGAGAAAACTTGTAAAAAAGCAAGTTGTGAGGAAATGGTGAGTAACATGTCCTCAATCTGTAAGACAAAAGACCTCTAGATATGGATAACAACAACAACAAAAAATGTGTTGGCATTGTAATGAGGGTGCTGATGCAGGTGATCCTGAAATGTATTCTGTTCCTCATGGAGGCTTATTTTATGCTTAGTTGCTCATTAGCATCTCTACAACACTCTACTTGTGAAAGGATGCCAGCCACACTGCGCCATATCTCATTAAAAATGCGAATAATAAAGAACTAGGGACATTACTGAGAAATGCTTTTGTCACCCCGGCAAATTGCTCCCTGTTTCCGTTTGTACAACCCCATCCAAGTGCCCCCCCTTTCACAAGAACTGTGATGGCTGCCCTTGAAAGGTAATGAGTATCGGTCGGGCAGCGAAGAGAGATGGCAGCACAGATGGCTGTGTTCGCACTCTGCTCTCTCACTCTCTCTCTCTAGTTCTCCAGCCATCCCTGGAAGGATGCCAGCTCTCTCTGGGCAGGTGTTCTGTTTTTCATCAAACTCAAGCCTCCATAAGGTTGTTTTTTTTTCACCCAGAGGTGAATGTGTGTGTGTGCGTGCAAGGGGAGAGAGGAATCAAGATGAAATCATAAGAAGAAATGAGGAAAGGTTAAATGGTCTGATTATGATAAAATGGTCTTACAGTCATGTGACACAATGAGGATACAATCCATTTCTATGTCTAGCTTGACTTGAGGCTTATTTGAATTGAGTTAGGCATTTGCTTTTTTAATCTTGTGGGTGACTGCGGGTCAAACAGTTCTCTTTGCAGGTGCTTTGTGTTGGTCATTACAACTCATTTGCATTTCAAGTTTTTCCCCTGACTAGACTCATGCAATTGCTAGCTGAGCGGGCATTAAAAAATAAAAAACATATGCCTGGCAATTTTAACGTCTGGGATCATCAAACATCAATCATTTGTTTTAATAACACAGCTAGCAACTGCACCAAAAGTAACATTAAAGCCAGATAAGGGCACAGCCAGCTGTACGTCAAGAGTTGTGGAAAAATAAGAACTAAAATGCAAATGGGAAGGGATGGGATCCTGCTGAAAGAATTTGCCTGAGGAGAACTTTCAAACCACTCTGTATAAATGCAAGTACTGCACTTAGCGCCTGTTATTCATTCACTGCAACCCTTCCTGAAACTGCTACTTTTGCATCCAGGTGACAAACACTTATGTTTGGCTTCAAATATACATTCTGCTACTAAGACACATCTGGATGACCATGATTGTTAAACCCCTCCACTCAACTGACTATGCACTGAGTATAATTACAATACTTATAATGCTGTGGGTGTTTCAGTAGACTGTTAAAGTGGCATCTAGAGGTGGAACCTGTGGCCTCCAGCTTTATTTTCATTGAAGCAAGGGGCCTGTGGAGAAGTCAGCGGGGAGAGACTAATGAATCCTGTGCCTCCTGGAGCTCCAGCGCCGTGCCATAGTCCTGCAAGGCCTGCTTGGTAAGGCCCAGGTGACCACGCACATCAGCACGAAGTTTATACAGCAAAGCATCACTGGGCAGCAGATCAATAGCTGCAATAAACACACAAACAAACACACACACACACACACACACACACACACACACACACACACACACACACACACACACACACACACACACACACACACACACACACACACACACACACACACACACACACACACACACACACACACACACACACACACACACACACACACACACACAAATTGAGATTGTTTCATTCCAGAAAAAAACTGGCTTAATCACTCATCCTTCAGTTGAAGGGGTCTTCCTTGTTTAGCAATCACTGATCCAACAGGTTTAAGATTAGCTCCTCCAAGACACAAATACCCTTTTCATAAGTAGACCTGTTTCTGTGTAGTGGGGTTAGTATTGTCCCGAAGGACCAGGTGGATTCAAGTGGGTTGTGCAGTCACCATGGTAACCACCTACATCTAATCTTTCTTGAGCACGGAGAATACTTGAGCCGAGTGACTGTGTCCCTGTGCCTGACAATGTAAAGTTTAGAGAGGGACTTTTGATGCAGGAAAACTAGCAGCAAGCGCTAAAATGATCATTTTGGAGCAGATGGACTAATTTGGCTCAAGAATAGTTTATTTTTCTCTTTGGAATGGAGTCAGAGAGGAGAGATGACAGCAGATCACAAAGAGTGTGGCCACCTGAGAGATGAGCCAATTAGTGCTTCCTGGGGATATTTGTCATTTGGCTTCAACCAAGACAGTATTTGATAGAAGATGCAATTTAAGCAACATACAGCATAATATAAATAAATATAAAATAAAGATTGATTCGTGTGGTTGTTTAAGTTGCCTTTTTGCTAAAGGATGACAAAAATCTATATTTGCAGGTTTACTGCTGTTGAAAGGCAATCTCCTTGCACATTATACGGTACATTGATGTTGCTAATAGCTCCAAATCTCTTCATTGCAAAAATTTTCTTCTGGGAATACAAGGTGTGCACATACAAAGGAAGGGTTGCCAACGTTAGGCAATGGATGAAGCGAATACTGGTTTTGTGTCATTAGGAGTCCACAAAGATGAATGTGGAATCGGTTCAGCAAACAGGAATTTGATTACACAGCATGTGTACATTTTTAAACAGGGGACAGCCATCTTTGACAACTAGGACCATTTTAAAATTGTCTTGAATAGGCCTATCGCTATCCCAAATTAACAATTGTCTTGAAACATGGGATCACTTAAAGCTTAAGGTATTCTATTTCTATACATATTATTTCTATGTCTTTTCATTTTATGGAACAAGCTGCTATAATTGTCTTGTCTTTTTGTGTTGCTTTTTAAAGTCATTTAGATTCTCTATGCCGCCCTAAAGGCCCTGTCTTCTGTTAAACAGTTTTAATTTCAGTGAACTTTAGCTGAAAGACAGGCTAAATGAATCGAACAAACAGATAGATAACATTATGCCTGACCCTGTGGCTAACAGACTGAGAGCAGAAGGCTGCTGACTGCTGCATGCACCCCTAGGGGCTCAGGTGTCAGGAGTGGAGTAATAATAGTAGTAATAATCTTCCATAGGTCACTTCACTAAGAATGGCCATATGACAATACCTCAATTTGTGCACCAGATCATAACCTTAGCCATTATTTTAAAACAAAAAGAGAGAGGGTCAAAGTCTCATTTGACCTCTATCATGCAGGAAAAGATAGGAGCCCTCTGTTAACACAATGATCATGTACAGATGGAACCACAGTGAAAAAGTGCTTGGTGCTGCACAGCGAAAGGTTGAACCACCTGCCTGGGTCAAGGCTGCTAAATTTGTGGGTGTTCAAGAAGGTTGTGAAGGTGCAAATCTTTAAAGGCATCAGGTATCTAAATGAGGGGGATGGTGAGACGAGTTAATGGGTTACGCAGTGCATGGAGAAAAGATGAGCTAGAGAATGAATGAGAATGACAGAGAGCACAGAGGAGCCGAGAAGAGCCTAACCTTGAGTCAGATCCCTCTCTGCACTGCGGTATTTTCTCAGGGAGCAATAGAGGTTGGCCCGGTTAAGGTAAACATGCGAGAAGTGTGGGTTGAGCTGCAGGGCCTGGGTAAAGTCCTGCAAGGCTTCTGGAACCTTCCGCAACAAGGTGAGCGTGATGGCGCGGTTGAGCACCGCCGACTCGTCCCCAGGGTCCAGCTTGATGGCCTGGCTGTAGTACTCCAGGGCCTGCAGGCACAGCGAGAGGAGAGGTCAGTCTTGCTCTGACATGAAAAGACACCTGGCCAACTAACCTCCAGTCTCTGTGAAACCCAAACCATTCAAACCAGCTACACAGCAGTCTGTTGACAGTGTTTGTTTACAAGCTGTGTGCAAGCACAGTCCATTTACAGTGTATATACAGTAAATACAAAAGCAGGGGGGTTAGTATTTTATTCATAAAGATTGTTTGTAAATGGTTGCAATTGCACATTGCAGGTAGACCATGCATGAAATGAGAAATTAAAAAGGTTCAGGACCTTTCACTCAGTGCAGTTACAATAGTGATGAACTGCACAATAATGTGTTGCCATAGTAACCTAATGTTAGGAATGCAGAGTGGCACCAATAAAAGGAAAGGATATGTCACCCTAATAAGATAAACAGTTTCAATCAGGGGTCAGACAATTAGAAAAATATCAATTAAACTCTATTTTATTTATATAGCGCCATAACGATACATTTGTCTCAAGGTGCTTTACAGAGTCCAAAGCCTGCCAGTGGTGACAATTATTTACATTATCGATCAATAGACTAGCACAGATTATGTAGCTATATCATGAGGGGGGCAGAATTAAAGCATGAAAGTGTTCAAAATCTAAATCTCTGGTCAACAAATATTTTCAAGGCCTGGAATCAATGTACAACTGTCTTTATAAGCATCTTTCTTTGAGTACTGATGTGTGGATATGTGTGCATATGTTTGCACACACATCAACACATCAGTACTCAAAGAAGGTTTTCATCAGAATGCCTCTGTATGCCTCTGTCCCACAGTGAATAGCTATCAGCAGGGGCAAGTGGCCTACTTGAATCACTAAGGGCACTGTTTACTAACAGCACTGACCTAATCAAATGCAATTATCTCTGGGTGTGATATTTGGCTCGATAAATAAAGACGTGCTTTCCCACTCTAAACCATGTGTGTGGTAACCATGACAATATGCATTGCTGTCACTACTGACATCTTTGGATGTTAAGGATGAACCGGTTGTCTTTCTGATTTGCTTTTTCTCCAAAGGACATAGTACTTAGCTATCACAAAGCTCCGTGATCAACAGACCATTGAAGTCAAATAAGAGCACTAGTGATGAAAACATATCTATAATAATGTTGTTATGCTCAAAGCATATTTTGAATATCTGGTTTCCAAGTGACTCTCCACCCCCACCCGTGCTTTCAGGCACTGAGCCTTAGCTTCTACCACCTTTAAACCCTCTACACTGATCTCCAGTGACAGTGTGGTGTCCTACCTTTTCAAACTGCTTGTTGAAAAAGTAGAGGTTTGCAGCATTGAAGTAGGCCAAAGAGTAGTTGGGGTTCACAGATATAGCCTTCTGATAGTCCTTCATGGCAGTGGATTTGTCTCCCATGTACTGGCTAATCACACCACGGTTAGTGAGAAGCTGGTCGAGCAGTGGGTTGTGCTGCTCAGGAGACAGAAAAACAATGAGACGAACAAACTTTCACAGAGCACAACATTTACAAATACTGTCAGGGACCTCTTCAGAACATAAATCACCAGCTGCCATTTTATTGCTGACCTATGAGCAGCAGTGCGCAACTGCAATTGTGTCTCCTTTTCAAAGGTTAAGAAAAATGAACGTCCCCTGTGCGTGTTCTTTGAGGCACTTTTATGAGAAGTGCCGTACTGCATGTGATGTGAAATAGACGAGAACAAGGACAATAAGAGTGGGCAACCGTCATTAAGACAGGTCTGACCTTCATTACAGCGCAAGACATACTGCTAAATAAATAACAGATGGTTCAAATATGTAGAGCAGTGAAATGTAAGGAGTTGACAGAGAGGGACTCTGCACAGAGCAGTGAAATCGAAGGGGTCACATTTCTCTATTCTTCATCTCACATTTAGTTCTAATGCTACAGCAGCTGTAGCAGAGCTGTAGAATCATTTCCTTAAAGGTGCAGTCTGCTATTCTACCGACCAATGAGGACCAATTAGCTGACTTTGACAAAAGGTGTAGAGGATTAGAATCACAGACCTCTCCTTTAAGGCCACATTTAGACGGAGCCTAGAGTCACTGAATCGGGTTCATTTTTCACACAAATCGAATCTTTTAATTTCGTAAGGATGGAGCCTGGTAACGAGAGATTTGCGTAAAGACAGACCCAGCCGATTGCGATGAACCGACTGTACTACATCCCCCACGCCTGTTGGTGGCGCATTAGCGCTGCTACAGACAACTGAAAAAACTTGAAAAAACGTAGAAGAAGAGACAGGAGCACAGCACACGGTTAAACACATTACACAAGAGATTCAAGCTCCAATTAGCAACGTTTAGCCTAACCACATAGCCTACATTTAATCTGCACAGTAATACATTATTGTGGTTAATAAAATCAGTGGTCAGAGCAGATTATAGGTTATGCGAAAATGTATTCTATTTTCTATTGATAATAAAGAGTTTGGAACAGTGCAACATGACATGTCTGTCTTCCCATTTCCCATGAGGCTTTGCTCCGAACATTCTACATTAATTTATGAACAAAAAGGCAAATTAAATCGCTGGCCAATTTATATTTGTGGTCATGAAAGTTATGTAACGTCTGAATAAACAGAATTAGATCAAGATAGGAGGCTAAACAAAAATCAGTAGGCTGGATTAATGAGAGTGAGTTCGAGACACACCATGAGTGAGATGTAGAGAGACAACAAGTGTTATATATATTGGTTGAATCACGATGTGATCACGTTACACAATGACATCATCAGGTTGCGTGAATCCGTGCACACGAACACCAGCCCCCGTACCGATTCAAATCTACTCACTTTCTACCCCTGATTCGAATCGTTGCAGATACCGTGTGCGGATAGAGAGTGTTCGTCTAAATGATTGGGCTATCTATATTACTTTCATTTCGGACGCAGACAAAATCGGCTCCGTCTAAATGGCCTCTAAGGGAGCACATGGGGTAAATCTGTTTATCTGCGTCCGAAATGAAAATAATACCCTATAGTCTGCTCTGAACACTGATTTTATTAACCACCATAATGTATTACTGTGCAGATTAAATGTAGGCTATGTGGTTAGGCTAAACGTTGCTAATTGGAGCTTGAATGTCTTGTGTAATGTGTTTAACCGTGTGCTGTGCTCCTGTCTCTCGATTAAAAAAATGAATCTAATTAATTAGAGGCTTTGTAATTAATTAATCTAAATTAATTGCATTTTAATCGCATATAAATATTTGACCTGAGAACAGTGAGAAGTCATTTTTTTCACATGGACTTTCAGTATACCATTGAATAATGACATTATACATTATTACATAAGCTTAAGCAACAAAAATATTGTTTTTTTTTGTTCAAGTCCAACAGACCAGTGCAATTTTTGCCATTAAGTGTAGCAATACCATATTTAGAAATGTAGTACATTTCAGAAATTCAGGTAGCCTATAGATAGGTAGACCTTCTGTAAACTATAATACTTTGGGTTTTTTAAGTAAAACACAATACTTTCAAGTACATTCAGAACATTGGAAACCCTGACTGTTAGAAAACATCTCTGGTGGAGTGTAGGTTGTTTGTGGGTTGTACCCGGAGTCAGGCTTAACGTCCACACTAGCTGCTATATGTTTTGCATTGAGGTGATACTCGATGTGCTGCGGTGATATGCAAATTCCTTGTTGCATAGCTTGCAATGAACCATGTTCTTATTGACGCCTCCATCCGTTCGTTTTTTGTAACAAAATATCCCGTCCACTGGGCCAACCAACGCGATCTCATCAGCTTCTTTGTTCATGTTCACTGTGCCACTGTGTGGTTTGTTGTTCAACTTGTTTGAACCGAATTTATGCGCGTTAGTTGGTGCGCCAGTATAATCGGTCCGTCTGAAACTCCTCCAGTGAGAAACGTTCCGCAGTGCAAAAATAGATACGATTAAAATGCGTACATTTTTTAACGCGTTCATTTTTGTGTAATTAATTAATCTTAATTAACGCGTTAAAGTCCCGGCCCTAGTTTTTTCAAGTTTTTTCAGTTGTCTGTAGCAGCGCTAAAGCGCCACCAACAGGCGTAGGGGATGTAGGCCTACTACAGTTGGTTCATCGCAATCGGCTGGGTCCGTCTTTACGCAAATCTCTCGTTACCAGGCTCCATCCTTACGAAATTAAAAGATTCGATTTGTGAAAATTGAAAAATGATTTGTGAAAAATGAACCCGATTCAGTGACTCTAGGCTCCGTCTAAATGGGGCCTTAGCATGGAGGTTCATGATCCAGCAAGCCGGCCCCATGAAGTGACGTACCCTTAGTGCTTTGCTGATGTCCTGGAAGGCAGCATAGAGATTTCCCATCTGCAGGCTGACAATGGCTCTGCCCTCGTAGGCAGCCCAGCTTGAAGGGCTGATCTCCAAGGCGATGGTGAATTGATTCCAGGCCTTCTGAAAACATCCAAAAACCTTGCAGAAGCAAATAGGAGACAAAGTAAATCAATGGTGCTTAGTCGAAAATCAATGTGATGAGGGCGAATGAGAGAAGACGAAACCATGCTGAGAGATATGTTGCCCTTGTCGAGTGGGGAGATAGAGATAATTCCTTAGCACCTGTGGGTGTGTGTGTGTTGTAGAGGGGGATGAAGGATGTTTGAATCAAACTGAATCAGATATAACAGAAGATTGCAAGGCCCTTCCCTCTAATCCGGCAGTCGGCATCACCATGGTGTGGCCAAGCGAAGGTCAGTGGTTTTTCACGTTAAGAAAAGCAGAGACGCAGTTTGAATGTTCCCTTACACACACATGACCAGAGAAGAAGAGCTTTGATGCTGAAACGGTTACTGCATGGGAAGCCATTTCTCCAATTCTCTCCATCTCACGAAAACACATTCACACTCACGCACGCACACACCCCTGCACCCCCAACAAACACACACACACACACACAAACACACATACACACACAAACCGAAATACACACTCCGCACTGCAGCTATTCCATCTAATAAAGAGCCTGTCATCATTTGTCAAGTTTTAACAATCCTACGGCCTCATATCCTAGCAACATGCACACACGGCTTAATATAGAATCGGCAATTTTGAGACATATCATCAGCAGAAGCGTATCAGGCAATGGACCTGCTCTAGATCAAATTAATTTCCCATATTTCTGCATCTGAATATATTCAGCCTTCAGCCTCCTGAAGGGCAGCCTTTCATCTGCTCTTGAGAAAGAACCTATTTAGAAAATGTGTTCTGGTGAGGCAGAAAACCAGTAGATGGAGTCTGTATAAAAACAATAACAATGCAGGTAGGCTTGCCAATATAAGGTGCTCCACTCTGAAGAGACTCTCAGGGGTTTCTTACAACCGAGGCACAAAAATAGGTGTGTTACATTTAATCATTGAGACGTTTTGTGGGATAAGTCTCAACAGAAATGAGACCCAGTTTCAGCATCCTGGCTATGTAAAAAATAAACTTTGCGAGATAAGAAAAAATGTAATTAACACTCACACACAATGTCTTAAATCATGATGACAAGGAAGAATGAACACCGAAATGTCGGGAAAATCCCACCAAAATTCCTGTTTAAAAACTGGGTATGTGGTTCTGAACTGCCACGGTGAGACAGAATGTAAAGAGACTGATTATAAACTTTCATTGTGCTTGAACTACCGTGAGCAGTCAGTGAGGTCTTATTAAATCTGGCATGTTTTCTTGGCAATGCTTGCAATAAATGCAGGGACAAAAGCCACCACATGTATGACAACAGGCAGAACATAACATTTTCACTACATATAGTAGTATAATAAACACTTTTTAAAATGTTATGTCAAAAGACTAATTGAAAGCACAATTCTTAGAAGTTGCCTTAACTTAAATGTTATGCCTTATGAGTCACCTTTCTATAACGGCAGTATTGGAAGGGGTGTGTATGGCTCTGTGTAACTGTCTAGAAAAGAAGCTGGAGATCTACTTGAAAACTGAAAAAAGCAGTCTAGAGATACAACCCCATTTCCAAACAGAACTGGTACAAATTGAAAAATGCTAATATAATTATATATAATTCTCCTGGTGCCATTACTTTTAATTGCACTTATTCAGCTTTTAGGACAGAAGGAACCTCCAGCATAGACAGCTACTGATAATGACAGACACTGGCTTTTTGTCCTCAAAAGTTGGATTGTTACTTTACTGCTTGGCCAATAGAAATCCACAGCTGTGCTTTACAAACCCTAGATGCTGAGATGTTGAGTCCTCGAACCACAAAACATGCTTCCAATGTTCTATTCTCCATCTCAAAAGAACCCAGACAAGTTGGCTGTGGTTCTGTGCAGTATTGACGTACCTTCACATCCACCTCTTGATGCACATGAATGCTGTTGACTGACAAAAGTTTACAGAAGTAGGCTTCTTTTTGTGCTGTGCTGAAGCATCAGGTCCAGCACTCTTTGTTTAAAGACCACTGTGTGAGTCCACCGAGCAAGGACACAGACAAGGCTGCGCCTCAAGAGAAGCCACTTTCTGGGTTCATCTTGAGCTGAGCCTCACTGTCTATAGGCTAGGTGCACGAAATACTCAGTGTGGGCTGTTTGTTTCCTGTTTAGCCAGGTGTATTTGAACCTGCCGCTATTCTGAATGTAATTAACGTCTACACGGACCTGGTTGGGTGTTGTACCTAGTGAATCAGCGTTACGATAAAGAAGGACGTGTAGACACTAATTACATTCAGAATAGCGGCAGGTTCAAATACACCTGGCTAAACAGGAAACAAACAGCCCACACTGAGTATTTCGTGCACCTAGCCTATTGTATATTTTCCACTTAAGTGCTTTCATGACATTCCAGTTATACGCAGTCAAAGAAGAAGGTATCTTGATCACATATATTACAATCAGTGCAGACGTCCTCAGTGTCTTGTCCTGCCTTCTCTATAGGGTTGGGTCTGTCGGGGCCGGTCTGCAGTTAATGAGTCAGATTTTATTCCCGCTTTGGCCTCACAGCCATCCACTCAGTTAATTGCCCTTACCGAAACGTGGATAAGGCCACAAAACACTGCCACACCTGCAGAGCTGTAGATTAAGCATGCCTTTTCCTGGGCCTCACTTTCAGCTGGTAGAGGAGATATGCTATGACTCGTTGCAATCTATTTCCATCATGATTACCGATCCTTTCAAGTTATACCTGGTGGTTATTTATCCACCAGGACAACTTGGCAGCTTTGTGGATGATATGGAAAGACCAAGCAGATTGCTGTTAGCACTTCCAATGGAAAATTGTCCGTTGCTAATCCTTGATGATATGAATATTATTATGGACAATTCCCATTCCGTAGACTTCCTGTTCCTACTTAACTCAAACGTGTTCAGAGCTCTCTTACTCATAAGGATGGTAAGGAACTAGATCTCATTCTGTTTTCACCAGAAAAGCTAATAGTCACTCCTTCCCATGTATCTGACCATTTGTTATCCTACTACTTTGTGCTAACATCCTCCTAAACTCGTCCTATTTTAATCATACTCAGCACTGCAAAAGGGGGAAATGCACTCAATTTCAACTGATTTGTCTTTGTTTATCTCAAGGTGCTGGATTACTCACAGACTCATCTGCTGGCAAATCAGTCAACATTGACATATTCTTCCTCTTGAAGGACAAGGGCTTTCTTGGTTCCTCATAAACAAGCACACTATATACCCAATAAGCTCTTCTACAATACTTAAATGTTCTCTCTCCATTTTATCCACTCTTCATTTTGTATGTATCAAGTATATACCATCTTTCTATTTGTATGTATCATGTACATTTGCCACATGTATACTAACATACTTCTCCTTATCCGGGTATGAATTCATCTGCCATGTTTCTGATTCATACTGACTCCTATGTCGTTACCACAGCAACCCATGCTAATAGGTAGGTGATGTCACACAATTCCAATCTGATTAGTTGCAAATCAGTCGTCTCAAAAGATCTGTTTTCAGAAACAAATCTGATTTCCCTGCAGTGTGAACATAGCCTAAGAGATTAACCCAGTGGTTGTAGCATTATTATTAGCATCCCCCACCTCCGGTGTCCAAGGGTGCGGGTTCGACCCCAGTGCATGACTGTGTATATTTTCATGAACTCACATAGCAAACAAAACATTAAAAACCTGTGCATACTTTGCCAAGTTTATGTGCACGGATGATGCCCAAACATCAAGTTCTACACACTTCACATCAAAACTTAATTTTAATAAACTATCTGACCTTTATATGTCACAGTAGAAGTTATCCACATTTTGGTGATTGCAAAAAGTGGAGGGCACATATCCCCAGCGTAAATGACGCCTATGATTTGTACTAATCAAATAGCATTTGCATCCGAATATCTGAATAATGAATAATCATAAAAACAAATCCCTTGCATCTAAGATTTTCAAAAGCCTGTATCAGCAGGTGGGCTAATAGGGCCGAAGTTACATGGCCGTAAAGAAACCTCTCAGCAACACATACTGTACCTGAAAATTGAACGCTAGGCAGATGCGTGCATTGACACAGAGTGGATTTAGGTGTAGGGCAGACAGAAAGTCCCTCTGAGCCTGCTTGTTGGCCTGGGTGTGGCCGTAGTCCATGTAGACCCTGCCCCGGCCCACATAGGCGTCCAGGGAGAAGGGGCTAAGCCGCATGGCCGCTGTGTAGGCCTCCACAGACTGCTGCAGCTGGCCTAGCCTGCAGAGAAAAACAGATGCTCTTCACTGTAAGGCTCACATTACACATTAGTCTTTTCTTTTACACGGAGGACAACGTATTTATGTATCATTTTTTGAGTTCTTGCATTTTAAAATGTTTTTTCCTACTGGAAGGTGTGTTAAAGGGAACCACTGTATCCCCCTAGTTAAAAAGACATATCATCGAATATGATACAACACATTTACTTTCAGCACTAACAGAACTTGATGCTTTGTATTTAAAAACAAAATCCTAGTTTTTAAGTAATTATGTAAATGTTAAGTATTCATGGGCTGTCACTCTTTATTATGTATTATTCTATACATTACATTACAATGCACTTAATACTGCAGACAGCATGCAACAATACCTTTGCAATACTGTAAAGATAATCAAGATAATTATAATTCTAAATATCAACAAAAACAATATGAACAGCTCTTATCCAAACACTTTAAACCTTAAAAACACATTGCACATACACAACCACTCCAGTGTTTTACAGCGGCCTGTCTGTATCATCATAGCCCACCCACTGTCAACTGGCACATCCCTATAACATAACCCAAAAATGCAGTCCCCATGGCTATAATCAATCTATACCACTTTCTCTAATTATCCCCTGATTGACAGTTTGATTGCACCTTGGCGAACAGGCGAAGCAATTGTGTCTCAACCATTTCCTTAAGACCCATGCTGAGCACATTTAATGATGCCTGTGTTTTCTTTCACCAGAACCCATTTGCCTTCAGGTGGTGCGGGTTTGCTCTGAAAGGCTTCTCTGCTTTGTCCACATGACAGTCCAAAACAATTGCTGGACCCCAGGAGCTCGTATGAGACGGACCTTCTTTTATGTGCTTGGCCAGCGAGCTCCGCGTAGGCACACAATACCAGCAAGATGATTAAAAGCATGTGTGAGTGTCTGTACAACCTAATGACATGTGTGTATTTCTCCACTGATATTTTATTTCCCCTCCTCAGGTTGTGTGTGTGTGTGTGTGTGTGTGTGTGTGTGTGTGTGTGTGTGTGTGTGTGTGTGTGTGTGTGTGTGTGTGTGTGTGTGTGTGTGTGTGTGTGTGTGTGAGTAAGTGTGAGTGAGTCCTCATCTGTGGGTCTATTCCAATCTAGATGCCATTTTACTGCTTATTTTGATTGCTTAGCCCATGTGGGTCAGTAACCTGCATTGATTCTCCACCCCAAGCACAGATCAGGCCTAGATAAGAAAAAGAACCCTGGGAGTTAATTGAAAGCATCCATCATTATGCATCAAAGGGCAGCCTGGGTCTATGATCCATATTCTTGTCCTCTGGTGCCGTCTCCTGTAGTCAAACCCCAGGGACCACAGAGCAGAAATGTGCATCCAGTAGAAATAAAGAGGACAAATAATCTTACAGGGACAGCCACTTCATTAGGAGATGGTGCAGTATTTTATAAGGATGCGATAACTGCCTGGTCTCTCTGTAACTCAATACAGCTGATTTGCTTTGTGAAAGTATTTTTTTATTTGATGTATGTGTCAGGTGTTATTTATCTCCACATTGGAGATTTTACAGTATGATGAAAACAATATAAATGTATGATATATTTATCGGTGTTTGTGTGTGTCTGTGTGTGTGTGTGTGTGTGTGTGTGTGTGTGAGAGTGTGTGTGTGTGTGTGTATGAGTGGTTGTTTGTGTGTGTATGAGTGTGTGTGTGTGTGTGTGTGTGTGTGTGTGTGTGTGTGTGTGTGAGTGTGAGTGTGTGTGTTGTAACGCTCAGACCTGTGGTGATACACTCCCAGAGCATGGTGGATGGCCGTATCCTTTGGTTTTCTCTCTGAAGCTGTTATGAAATCCTGATTTCAAAGAGACACACAAAGGCCATATCGTAAATGTTTCACTGCTTCAGTTATGATGAGATTTTCACTGCTTCAGTTTTGATTACACAAACAGGTCTTGCATGGAATAAAATGATTATGAGGGGCCACTACTAAATCAAATTATTATACGGCTCTTCAGAACGTTCCAAAAAGCCCCGTTGATTTAAATGGGCCATCCCCAACGTTCGCAGGTACTTATTTTCATATAATGACCTGCATATAATGACCGCTGTGCCTTTTTGCCTCTGATTCACGTCTTTCGTAGTATTCCGGTGACTTATCAATGGAGTTTCAGCGGACGGTTGAGCAGCTGTGTTCTAAAGAATGTTCAACGTCTTTGAAGTTCAACGTCTTTGGCGAACTATTTCTCTGCTTTTTAACACTACGTATAGTAACAAATACATTGTAAAAAGACACACTGTGTTAAGTAATATTTTTTTTTTTGGCAAGTACCCGTATAATAAGCGGGATAATGTATAGAACGCAGGTCCTTATCGGAAAATAAGTCCCTTCAGGGCGAAGCAAGACACCTCCGCTTCGCGTCGGTGTCCGGTTCACCCTGTCGGGACTTATTTTCCGATAAGGACCTGCGTTCTATACATTATCCCTTACATAATTTCTAAGAGTGATATTCTATCTACTATCAAATTGCATGTAATTACGGTGGCATTGGTGTAGGTGTATCTGGGCACTAAAGCTTTTGTACTATAACAGTGAGATAAGTGGACATATTTTCCTGTGACCTCGGCAGAAATCCTATCCCTTTAAAAGGGAGGAAATAAAGGAATTCTTCATAGGATTCAAACACTGCAGACAATTTTGCTCTACACTTTTTTGCTGCAAGGTCTCTCTGAGCTTTTATGACTTTGATCTTTATACTCGCCCCTCTGCCGCCACACACACACACACACAAACACACACACACACACACACACACACACACACACACACACGCACGCACACACACACATAGAGACAAAACAATCTCTCTCCCCAAACTGCTGAGATGTGAACAGCGGTGGAGGCTGAGAGGAGGCTATAGGCAGTTTTACACCGCGCTGAATTGGAATCCCTCCATACCGCCAAAGCATTGTGATGATCGTTAAGCTCCACGTAGAGAAGGCCACGGTTGATCAATACTTTAAGGCTGATCTCCCTCTGCTCGGGGAGCAGGAGGACAATGCCGTAGTCTCGAAGGGCCTGGCGAAAACACACACACACAAACACACACAAACACACAAACACACACACACACACACTCACACACACACACACACACACACACACACACACACACACACACACACACACACACACACACATACACACGCACACACACACACACACAAGACACAGCCATGTTTGCAGCAGATGTGAGGAATGAAAAAAAAATATTGATGGAAAAATGTAATTAATGTTCATGTAAACAGCAGCAGAGGGATCAGGATAAGATCACCTGCTTGTATTCCTTCATCTGGTGATAGCACACAGCACGGTTGTAGTAAGCAAAAGAGCAGGTGCGGTCGAGTTTGATGGCTGTGGTCAGGTCCTCCACTGCTCCATTGAACACCTGTGGGGGAAGTAAAACAGTAACCTGAGCATACACACAAGCATTGGGCTTCCAATCATTTCAATCTTTCCAAAAAATAAAGCATATCGCTGAATACCACAGGCAGTTATATAATTATACTCCATTGTGAAACTACCGAAAGATACACACATACACTAGAAGCATAAATGGTAGAAAAGTTTATTGGTAGAGCCTGACAGGCTCTCGCTGGCTGGCAGAGAAATAATTTATCTTGCTCACCTTGATGAAGTATTTGAAAGCACCCCTGTACAGATATGCCCTCACGCTGTTTGGCTGAATCTTGATAGCTTCGTTACAGTTCAAAATAGCTGTAGAATATCGGCCACTGGTCCCATAGAAGGTTGCACGACTCAAATACACCTGTTTTTTAAAGGGTCAGAGAGTTTGGAAATGGTGAGAAAAGGGAAAAGAGCCAAGCTGATCAGAGATCAGAAAAAAAAGATTCAGAGGAAATCTCTATAATGTCAAAGAAACTACTTCTCCAATTCATGACTGTGCTGAGGTTTCTGCTGAACAGATGGTGAGAGTGAGGAGATACTCAGCACTTAAGGGATATTTACAAAGCATTCTACAGTTCTCCGCTTTTATAAACCTTCATTTGTGAGTATTAACCTCCAAGAGGCACTTCACAGCTTGGAAAAAAAGACAATACCAGCATTCACTACAAACAATTTTCAGAGGGCTCCGGAAATTGCCATTCATCAGAGGATTTAAAAAAAAAGAAAAACCTTTGAAGACTTTTCAGTGGAGACACATCAAAGAACCCTGAAGGAGTGGAAAGCCTTTGTGCAATGCCAATGTAGGGTCATTTTTCTGTAGATACTGAGAAAATCCATTGGAGTGTTGGAATAGCTCTACTTCTATCTAGGATGCTTTCGGTACTAGGCTAGGCTAGGTATCTGCTTTATAACAGAAATCCTGATTTACTCAACGGCTTGTGCAAAAACAGGAACAAACTCACCTCCCTTCCAAAAATAAACCTCAAATAATCTTCTAACAGAGTGTAGTGATTGTGTTTCTCATATTAGGAAAATGACAGGCATGGTTAAGTCATCTATTCCATCAATACAATAGTTGGAGTTGAAAACTGGCAGACGTAACACAAGTGTGTGTAGGGCAGATCCCACCTGGAAGAAGTAAGGGTTGAGGGCCAGCGCACGGTTGAGGTCCTGAAGACTCTTGCTCTGGTTGAGCCGCATGCGGCACAGGCCACGCTGGTGGTAGGCGTCGGCGTAGTCCGGGTTGATCTTCAACGCATTGCTGAACACATCACAAGCCTAAGAGGGAAATTCACGTTCAGCCACAAAAACACAACTTCCTCTGTCACTATGTCAATATGAAGTCACATTCCTTTGAAGTGATTCAATGTGACTCCTTGCATGGGCAAAGTTGTTTCTGAAGTTTCATTACTAATATACCTAGATCCAGTGATGTACAAAGGCTACATATACTGAAATGTTACTTGGAGGGTGATTTATGGCACACACATAAATGAGCATTCAAACAATAATTTGCTACCCTATACACATCCCTTTAAGACTCTTCTGCAGTCAGCACCTGCTGCAGGAGGTCCTGAGACATGTAGCACCTGCCCATCAGGTGGTAGATCTGAGCGGCCTCTGGTGCCGTCACTGGGTGGCTGTCCACAGGGCACAGAACCCTCAAGGCCTTTTGGAAGCTTTCCACCGCCTCCTGAAAACAGAAGATAAACAGCATGAGCGCAAACACAAAGGAGTCACAAGGACGAGGGCGAAGAGACAGAAGGAGAATGTGTGAAGAGATCAAGGGAAAGTTCAAAGAATACCATTCAGAGAAAGAAGGTCTCGCCATCTCCCTGCCATTGTGTCAGATCAGACGTTTCTATAACTGACAGATTACGATTATATTGACTAGTAAACCAAGCGCTGATTGAATCTCTGGTGGAAAACGAACCAAATCACAAAATCATCACTGGCACTAAACAAGTACACCCCTCTCTGGCACAACCCAGCTTTCACATTACAGAACAAACCGTTTCACTTTCCCACGTGGGCACAAAAAGGAATCACACATCTTCCCCACCTGTTTGAGAACCACCAATTAATGTCATTCAACACACTGACCCAGAAATATGGGGTTGGGAGAGAACAGTTTCTTCAATATCAACAGCTTAAGCATAAAATTAAAGATAAAACTAGACTAACCAACAACACATTACAACCTTCTGAACTGATAGAAAATCTCATGAAAATTAATAACTTCAAAAAATTAACCTCCCAACTATATACAATAATAGCAAACCTAAAAACAACAATAACACTGATTGAATCTCTGCAAGAGGCTAGCAGCACGTGCACATATTGTGCATTAAAACAATAGAACATGGGAAGAGAACATCAGCAATAACCACCAATGGAGTAAAGAAAGCCCATTACCAAAGAAAAGAAGCTCTGAACTAGGGGCCCTAAAGAGCATAGTAACAACCACTTTCATCTGAAGTGCATGTCTCAACCTCCACACTTCAGGGGCCTGGGGTGTTTAAACAACTTTTATCACACCACAACACAAATGAGTTGCTCACAGTATATGACCTACTTACTTAGAGACAGCATACCTGGTCTCAAAGACGACAACTGATTTCCGATGAAAACGTTGCCTTGAATTCCCACACAATTACTTTCTACTGTCTAAGAGATGTGGTCTGGTATGTGGAGTTATTGTCTGATATATGAAATCCACCTAAATCTAACAAGGGTAATGAGCTTTAGATCTGTACAGTAAGGCCTCGGAAAAGAAGGATGATCTGTGCAGTTATGGAGGTGAGGAGGCTAGGGACTCACCGGGAACAGGTTTGCCTTCATCTGCGTCTTCCCCACGAGGATGAGGATGGGGAGACGGGTCTCGCCCACAGCGTGTGTCATGCAGGCGATGGCCTTGTCGTTGTTCCCCAGGAAAGACTGCACAGCAGCCTGCTGCAACGGGGACGAGCCCAGTGCTATGGGGGGACAGAGGGTGATGAGCACAGTGCTACGGGGGGACAGAGGGTGAGGAGCACAGTGCTATGGGGGGACAGAGGGTGATGAGCACAGTGCTACGGGGGGGCAGAGGGTGATGAGCACAGTGCTATGGGGGGACAGAGGGTGATGAGCACAGTGCTATGGGGGGACAGAGGGTGAGGAGCCCAGTGCTACGGGGGGATAGAGGGTGATGAGCCCAGTGCTATGGGGGACAGAGGGTGATGAGCCCAGTGCTACGGGGTGACAGAGGCTGAGGAGCACAGTGCTACGGGGGGACAGAGGGTGATGATATACTGTACATATCAGATTTAAAGACACTACCCGTCTAATCTATTTTATATCCCTTTTAAGGTTTGGAGGAAAAATTATGTTTAAACGTGTACAGACTAAAGTCAATGGATCAACACATGAAAAGGGAGATGAAAATAGTGGCATTAAATTAGATGACTGACATTCTGAGTGTGTACTGAGTGTAAAGCTTCCACAACACCAGGGTTACATAAGCAGCTGAGTGACGAATGCAGTGCACATCTAACCTTGGCTCATCTCAGCCGCATACTCGATGCAGCGGGTTGCCAGGGTGAACAATCCCATGTCGCATAAATACTGACCCCTGTGGAAAGAGACCGTCATAAAGCTCACTATCACAACGTCTCATCGTGTGGTGAAGACACATTTGCTGCTAGCAGCAGGGTGCTGCGTTACCTCAGGATGTAGAGCTGCTGAGCGTCTGGCTTCATGTGTGAGGCACAGGTCAGATCCTTCAAAGCACTCTTCAAATGACCCACCTGTTCATTAGGATACAGAATGGACTTCCAAGATTCAGCAACACATGTACAGCACACTTTATTTTTGTATCTGACCACAAACTCCAAATCAGTGATAATGGACACTGCTGCTGTGAGCAGATGTCATAACTCTTATGTATTCAGCCACGATTATATGAGTGCTTACCATATGGAAGGCCTTGGCACGGCAGATGTAAGCTCGTACGTAGGTGGGGTTCACTTTAAGGGCGTTGGTAAACATCTGGATGGCCTCGTGGTGTTGGTCCATTTTCAGCATGTAAATTAGGCCCAGGTTCACATGGGCCACAGCTATAGTGCTGCCAGACCCAAAAAAGCACTTTATCACACTGAGTGTTGAGTTAGCCTGTGACTAAGAATTATGACAAACATGTGAAGGGGGGCACCATACAGAGCTTAGTTTTGAGTTTAGGTACTACATACAAAATCACATAAACACAATCATATGTAAACAAAATCACATGTAAACACAATCGCATGTAAATAAAACATCACAGGTATCTATCAATAAAGTTTGATCCTGTACCCAGTTTAATTGAATACAAAATGTCTTCCTTTATGAATATTATGTATATTCATAATAAATATGTACCTGTAGTCCTGAAGTGTGCTCTATCCCTATCAAGTCTATTATGTTGACATATAATTGACTTGCATTGACAGGGAAATGTATTATGTAACGGTCAAATGCATTGAAAACATGGTAGATAAAGTGCTTTTCCTTTCATTACATCGTTGGTCTTGTGTGGGACCCTTCAAGTAAAGTGTTATCTAAACATTTAGAGGAAATCAATTGGCAGGACAATTCCATTGTGTTTGCGTGCTTGCTTCCGCACTATGCTTCCGTTCAAACATTATGCTGAGTGACGCACAGAAACCGAAGTGGTCTGCCAGAGGCACGCAAAAACGTAATTACTGTATCCAAGAGTGCGTTATCTATCTATTTCTGTGTTGTTTGTCAAAGCACTGTCGAAATTTAAACCATTTCAAGAGTGCATTTTTGGTTGTTATTATGGAACAAACTTAAAAAACACTTTGACCTTCCCCTTTTTTCTTTGTCCGGTTCCAAAACAGAAGGCACAGAGTCCACATACAGCATGGGCGAGAGGGGCGTGGTGGGCTGTGTGGTATCACCTGTCGACTTTGATGATGGCTTCAAAGTCAGCCAGGGCCTGTTTCCACAGCCTGAGGTCGGAGTAGATCAGGCCACGGTGCAGGAAAGCGCTGAAGTTTGTCCGGCTGTCGTTGATCAGCACTGCAACACAAACACCACCGATCAGCATTCTGGTGTGTACACACTGGCAGAGCTGAGGTGAAATGGGGCACTGTAAATCATAATATCTTCAAGGAAGTGACACGTCCTTTGAGTGGATTTATGTCTTACACAAGCTCCTAGTCTGCTCACACATGGTCACTTGAAAGTCTGTAAACCTGCAACTTTCACTAAAAGCAAACTGAAAGCAGCACACCTGCCTTTGTCATTCAGGAGTTCCTGAAGAGTTTTATTTGCTGTGTTGTGACTGTTTCTGAAAATTATATTTTCAGGATGATTAATAGGTACTGTCAACCTACACAGAATGGAGGACCAGTCTTTACAGAATTGTACTCTTACAGCCTGTCTGGGGTTTGACTAATGCTATTAACTTGTCCACGTTTTCTGCCTGCCAAAAAAACTCGACAGGCTTTCCAAAATATGCCAATGTACAGGACATGGTGAGTGACTCTCTAATGTACCCCTTTGATAAACCCAGTTAGACAGATCAAAGAAAAAAGGCAACTATTATTCCAAACACCCTTCAAGCAATGATGACAAAATTCCTCTTTGATGAATGCCGATGTGTGTTAAGCAGAGGCGGTATGGAATGCTTTGTGTGACGAGAGGGTGTTTCTGGGAAATTAAAAGATATACCATGTCTGAGCAGAGATGGATGAAAGAGGAGACTGAAGGTGAAGTGGAACTGGTAGCGATGCTGAGGGGAAGTGTGGCTGGGCATACAAATTACCCTAATCTCAGCTAACATTTTTAGCTTAGAGGACAGGGCGTTAATATGACTCACTCTCTCTCTATCTCTGTGTGTGCGTGTGCGTGTGTGCGTGTGTGTGTGTGTGTGTGTGTGTTTGTGTGTGTTATTCTTATGTAGTGCTGTGTGTAAATGTACTGTATGTATTTGTGTCTGTGTAGCTATTCCGTATTCATGATTTTCTACTCAGGTCTGTGGCTGTGTGGTTCTGCCTGTATGCATATAGTGTGGTTCTGCCTATATGCGTATTGTAATGTATGAGGTAATGTAAAAGGAGTATATATATTTTGGGTGTGTGCTTCCAAGTGTGTGTCTGTGTGAATGCTACACCTGGACCCACTCCTCCATGACCAGATAAGCCATTAGTTGTTCTTATACAGAAACCAAAATGGCAAGAAGCAAATCACTAGGGATAATATTCAATTCAATTTGATTTGATTTTAATAGTGGAAGGAAAAACTCCCTTTGAACAGGAAGAAACCTTAAGCAGAACCCAGCTATTAGGGGGGACCCATCTGCTTGAAATTGCCCAGGTAAGAAGATAGAAAAATGGTTGGGGGCAGAAAAGAAGGGAGTAGAGAGAGAGAATTAGAGCAAGCAGATAAACTCATACACTCCTCAGGAATAGTAATTGAGTGTGAATCGGGCCGAATTTTCTGTCCAGGCCCGGCCCCTGTCCGTCAAATATTTTGTCTGAACCCGACCCGAGCCCGACGGAGTCAATGTCTTAACATTTACGTAAGTTTTTCACGAATAGCCTGCCTTTATTAAACTCGGGCATCAACATATAAATTCACTTGCTCACACAAACTAGCGCTGTTAAACGCACAAGCGCGCACAAGAGGGCAAATTAGCATATTGAAATGAACTTATTCACATTGCAAGAACGGAATGAAATAGCCTACACATTACACACGCCAGGCATCTGTTATGCCTAAATAAAACTCACGTTATATGCTAAACCAGGGGAGGCACAATAAACAAGTCTTACCATTGAAGATCTTTATTTTTCTTGAAAACTTGAAGTGCACAGCAACGTTCGTTATAAAAATATCTACATAGTCCAACCATCGAGGTTCAATCCATGTTGTTGTGGAGAAAGAGGATGGCAGCAATCATATTTCATTAAAACACACTTTTTACATTGGACATATCCAACAGCCTCAATATAATCTGACTACTAAGCAAAAATATCTCCATACAGTAGATTTCCCTTTGTTTAGTATCGTTTAAAACTCTCCAGATGACCGTTTTTTTTAAACTTCCTCCATGATGTCAGTTTGCCGCCTGTAATGGCGTTGTCACAGCTGGAACATAAACACATACCCGCCATAGGGAGAAGGCTGTAATCCTAAATGTTATTCATTTTATTCTCAAAAATGAACTTCTGCTTTATGTGAGGCAGACACGTTGACTTCACTACTTATTAAGACATTTTAAATATGGAATGTTCAATGCCTTATTGCGCTGATGTGTCTCCGTATGTGCAGGTCACCTGGAGATGTCACCTGTTGTTGTCACCTGGTTGTCATGTGTCTCATGTGTCACTTGTAACCCTAGACCTATGCTGATAAAAAGCATCCATTCTGTTGTCCACACTACACACTGACGATGGCGTAAGGCCGAAACGCGTCTGTACTAAAATAAACTGGTGTTATTGTTTAAGAGAAAAGCCAGAGAGTGCGGTTTTTATTCTACTAATAGTTAACATTCTTTTACTCGCACCCGAAAACGCATTTATATATTTTTTTTTGAAGTAGAGCGCGCCTATCCCTACTAGTACTGTGAAGGAGGGCCTTTACAGATCCTGGGTACTGGGGGTACAGCCGGTTGTAGGCTGTTGTTGTATACTGCTGCACAGGATCTATGGTTGGCCAGTTATATTGGTCAGGTTGCTGGATATGAGTACTTGCATGCACCAGTGAGAGGACAGGTTAAAAAAGCAAAAGCAATGCATATATTCTGCATTCTGGAATGAAACTCCTCAATCTACCTCACATCTAAGAGAACATGATAGAAAGGTTGCTCTTCGTCATTTACACAACCTCAATCTCTCATTCAATCTTTTAGAGATAGAGATCTCACCCAACACAACCATGCTGGTAAGGCAATCCTTTATTTACACATTCTATTAAACCATCTCTTTTGCAGACCACACCACCTTGTTATTCGTTACAAATTGGACTCTATCCAACATATAAACCCAATACAGACTACATGGACATCTCACTATATATTCATACTCTACTGCACATTGAATATGATTGCAGTGTCACCCATGAAGCCTCTATCAGTCTAGCTGAGAGATGGGGTTATGTGTTACTGTACCAGATGTGCTCAGGTCCCTGATAGCACTTTCTGTGTGTCTCTTCCGCAGCAGGCAGCCACGGTGGTAGAAGGCCAGCCAGTTGTTGGGGTTCAGGTGCACGGCCAGGCACAAGTCGTCCATAGCCTTGTTAAACTGACCCAGCTTGACATAGATCTGGCCCCGGTAGGTCCTGTGGTACAAAGGACAGTGTGAGGCAGTGACAAAAAATGTCTGCTAGGGCCAGGGCATGTACGTATGTGACAAGGTGGAAAAAGGGGGGCGTGGGGGGTGCTGTCAGCCCCGGTAGCTTACCGGGCCTCGGCGTGTCCCGGCTCCTGATGCAGCACTGAGGAGAAGTCTATGAGCGCCACGTGCCATTGTGAGTTCTGGAAGTAGTGCTGCCCATGGATCATCAGGGCGTCCGTCCTGTTGGGGTTTATGGTGTATGTCTGCAATTTAAAAAAATAACTAAAAATGAGGTGCGGTGAGACATGAGGTAAGGAAAGATTATGCCTGACACAAATAGCAATGTCTTCCCTAGCTCTCAAAAAAGTACTCTTCCATGACATTCCAAAGTGCATCCACAACAATCATTCAGAAGAGCGCAATTCAATTTAAATCTACATCAACACAATAATCCTACAGAAAAGCACCTTTCACATGGGCTTAGTCAATAGATTAAGTTTGTATGAGGTAATGGTCTTGTCTGCCATTTGTGTGTGTGTGTGTGTGTGTGTGTGTGTGTGTGTGTGTGTGTGTGTGTGTGTGTGTGTGTGTGTGTGTGTGTGTGTGTGTGTGTGCGCGCGTGCGTTGTACTTTAGCGTAGTCCTCCATGGCCAGCAGTATTTCATTTGTCTGCATGTACATCTGGGCCCTCCTGAAGTAGTTCTTGTCATCATTTGGACTGCATCTGATGGCCTTGGTGAAGTTGATAATGGCCAGAGTGCTCTGTCCTCTGGCCCTGAAGATTTCAGCCCTGGACTGGAACGCGTCTGAAATTTTTTCCAAATAATTTTAGACTGAACCAATTTAATGGTTTCCCTTTTGCATATTGCCCTGGTCGTGTACCGTTGACACAGGACTATAGTACACTTATCTCTCTGGTTGAATAAAGAATTTATAAAAGACCAAAACACAAACTGAAGCAGTAAGGAGGAAGAACAGCAGTATGTCCCCACACATCATTCTACAGTCCAAAGTCTCCCACTCACAGAGCTACCGCTGGGTGCCTGCGGGAGCAGCCCTACTAATGCGCTACAGCTGGACCGACACACCACCCATCACAGCATGTGCAGGATCTCTGCTGCACATAAATACAAATACATTTCTGCTGTAAGGGAATACTTGAAAAAGACAAAGTACAACATGGCACAAAAAAATCTCAAACTGTTGGTATATGAAGTCTGTAGTGGCAGGGAGTCACACACAGAGCTGTGTGGTTTAATTAGCACAGCTCTTGATGATTGGCTCACTGGACTCATATTGCAACAGTGCTGCAATGGTTGTAGAGTTTTATTAATTACGATATTTAGTTATTTACTGTATATTAGATCTTATTCCACTTTTTGCAACTGCAAGTTATATTTCAGTGAACTCGGTAATCGCATGGGTAGAAATAGTGGGTTGTTTAGATGTGATATGATTCAGTACTATTAATTACAATTGAAGGAATTTTAAAATGTAATAATTTAATTACACTCCTGATAACAACACAATTCAAAATACAAGGCTTAGGCGCAGCGATTAAGTGCTTTTGCAGAGTGGCCAAGGCCAAATGCAAGCAAGTACACATATGCAGAGCATCGGAGCTGAATAATTATAACAACTACGGCAAGAGTTGTGAGAGAATGTGGGTACAGCACTACAAAAGGCAAGCCCTTTTAATATTTAGTTCCACAGTATTTACGTTAAAGAAATCTGCAGTGCATTTTTGACCAATCAAAACTTCAAGATATCTTCAATATAATGTTGTCTAGTCAAAAAGATATCTGCACATGTGTCAGAATTTTCCACTGAGTTGTATGGTTAAACTAATTGTATCAACAATTCAGTGTTGCCTATCTGACATGTGAATTCCAGAATTTTTTTAATATATTCTATTAAAAGTCGAAAACAAAAATAATAAAGATATTGTATGGAATAACAGTATATCCTGCCTGAGCACATGACAAAACAAAAGCAAAGCAGCCACCAAACATGTTGTCACCATTATATTCCAAATGGTAATCTTATCATGGTAACTAGAAAATGCATTTCCTGAAGGAAATACCAGTGCATGAAATGCAAAGATTAAGAAAGGAAGAAGAAAAGAAAGAAGAGTGAAAGAAGGAAAGAAGAAAGGAAAGAAGAGTGGAAGAAGGAAAGACAAAAGGAAAGAAGAGTGAAGAAAGGAGAGAAGAGTGGAAGAAGGAAAGAAGAAAGGAAAGAAGAGTGAAAGAAGAAAAGAAAGAAGAGTGAAGAAAGGAAAGAAGAGTGGAAGAAGGAAAGAAGAAAAGGAAGAAGAGTGAAATAATGAAAGAAGAAAGGAAAGAAGAGTGAAGGAAGGAAAGAAGAGTGGAAGAAGGAAATAAGAAAAGAAAGAAGAGTGAAAGAAGGAAAGAATAAAGGAAAGAAGAGTTTAAGAAGGAAAGAAGAGTGAAGAAAGGAAAGAAAAGTGGAAGAAGGAAAGAAGAATGGATGAAGGAAAAAAGAAAGGCAAGAAGAGTGGAAGAAGGAAAGAAAAATGGAAGAAGAAAATAAGAAAGGAAAGAAGAGTGGAAGAAGGAAAGAAGAGTGAACAAGAGTGGCTCTGGATGAAGAGATAAAGAGAGAGTGAAAATATTGAAAAAAGGAGATAAAAATGGAGTGAAGAAGAGAGATTGAGTGTGAGAGAAAGTTGACTGAGAGAGAAAGATGGAGAGATGGAGAGAAAAAAAATAGAGAATGGATGGTGTCTTAATGTTCCTAGTTACAGTTAAATTGAGAGGGACAGAGAGAGAAGAGGTTCCTGATTTGGCACAGGTGTCAGGAAAGCACAGGTGCAAGCCAGTTTAAAGACCCTATTATGATGTCATAATGGCCCAATGTAAGTCAATGGGAGAAATGTATATTCGTTTTTATTTAATATCTTAAAAAGTATAAAGTTTAGAAAAGTGAAAAATACATAGCATAAGTGTCGTTTACAAGACCTAGGCGACAAAGTTTGAATGAAGTTTCTACGTTAAGCGGTTCGGGCTGAATTAATCGCAGAAAAAGGTAACAAGAATAAGAAGAAGAAGAAGAAGAAGAAGAAGAAGCCTAGGAATAACAATACAGGGCATTTCATGCACTGTAATAAAGGAAAGGTCCACTCACTCAGGTACCCGGGGTCAGGAAGCAAACACAGGTGTGAGCGACTGCAACCAATTAAAGTATGGGAATGGGGGCAGGCCAGTGAGAACCATCTCAGCCAAAGGATCAGGGGAACTAATTATCAGCGCTGCTGGGTTTTGGATACCCAAAATGAGTTCTAAGATATCTTCAAATTAAAAATATCTTTCATCGGAATTAACACCAGTCAAAATACTTTTAAGGATCTTTAACTTGAGTTGTGACTAGTCGTGATTTAAATGAAGATATCTGAAATTTACATTTCGGGTAGGCCAATTTAATAATAGATATCTTTAATTACTTTCGTCAAAAAAGTCAATGGGGAATTGTTAGTAGTCAAAATGTAATTAGAAATGTATTTTAATGTAATTTTGCTTAGACAAAATTAAATTGCAGATATCTTGAATTGACATTTTCACCAGTCATTTATAGAGTATATCATATATCTATCGTTAAAACGCCACACAAATCACAGCCTACAGAATTACTTAAAAAAATGGTAAGTGGAATTTTAGTTTCAGGCTATATACAGTAACTTCTTACTAAAGCAGGAAAGTATAATGCTTGGTTACGTTAGGTAGGAAAGCAGCTTAACAGTCTTTTTCACAGTAGGTGAAAGGGTTGAAATTGAGATGCCAGTGAGCGAGCATAATGTAAAACTTAGGTATAACATACCTCTTGTTGTTGACGAGACATAAACTAGCTTGCATTACTTCTGTCTCAAGCATACAAAACTGTCTGAAAGTATTGGTGAGTTAGCGAGTGCAGTGACTGTCTCAGGCAAGTTTATTACGGCTAGATAACAAATATGTAGACTAACTCATTTGAATTATCGTGTCCCATTTGCAGTCCTGGTATTTTGACACGTCAGATAATGATGTTATTTCTTCTTGGAGTAATGCTTATTCATATGAAAACTAGTATGAAATAATTATAATAATAATAATAATAATGAAGACACAGACAGTTTTTCCTTGCCCTTGTTGCCATTGTGCTTGCTCTAGGGAGGTTCAGGCCCTGGGCTCTGAAAAGCACCTAGAGACAATTTTATTGTTTTGGCGCTATATGAATAAATTGAATTGAATGGATTGAATTGTATTGAATAGTTGCCACGCACACCCCACCCCCACCGGAAACAACTGACTGAAACAAACTCCACATATTACGAGTTAAAGGCTTGTGTGTACTTTTCAAAAGGTGGTCACATAAGGTCTTCAGTGCAAACAGAAACGAGAGCTAGCAATATAGTTGAGGCTGAACTCATCTTGACCTACATCAAGACTCAGAGAGATTGAGACATCTGAGAGGTCAGGCCAAAACGTGTGATCTGAAAGCAGTCCTGCACACAGGGCAAATGGACTGAGGCACTCACCCTGCAGTTGATGCATGTTCCCTGTTAGTAACCCTCTCTCGGTTTGATCTACACGGTCTCAAGCTGGCCAACTTTTGAAAGCTGGTGATTTTCTTACCCTCTACAGAAGCAGAACACTGCACAGATGCCAGGAATGCAATCATATGAGGAACTGAATTATAGAGGCCTGTGTAACATAGTGACGTGATTCTGTGCATTGATTTTCAAGACGCAGCACAAGACAGTTACAGTATTGTGTATTGAGCATGTATTATCTGATGCATTCCCATCGGCATACGTACGTGTCTCTCCATTGACCTACCAGAATTCTTAGTTGTGTGCTTGATGATGAAGTTGAGGTCATCCAGGGCACTGCTTTGGTCATTTCTGAGCAGATAAATGCTGTGTCTGTGCCAGTAGGCATCCAGTAAGCCTGGCTCCAGGGATATAGCCTTTAACAGTGACAAACAGTGGCATGTCCAACCATGCACAGCCAAGTGGTTAACAAAAACACACCAAAGGCCTCTGCTATTCCTGTCTCTCAGCTGATAAGCTCCTCTAGCCTAAGCATCACAGTGGAATTCATAATGTTTCATTTGATTATTTTTAGAACAATTCTGCATATTCTGTAAAATTCAAGTTTAACTACAATTCAGGAACAAATGATGACAGGGAGCAGCTGTGTTCACCTGGTTGAGGTCCTCCATGGCCTGGTTGAGGAGGCCGAGCTTCTTGTACAGTCCCCCGCGACGGCACAAGTCAAAGGCGCTGACTGTCTTCTGCTGGGTCATGGCCTGGCTCAGGGCCTCCACCTCCTCCTGCAGGTCGGCCACGGTGACCCCCTCGGCGAGCGCCTTGGACAGGTCCACGTTCTCTAGCTCCGGAGTCTCCTCAGGGGTCTCCGTCCGCTCCGTCTGCTCCGTCCGCTCCATCCGCTCGCTGTCCACAACCAAGGCGTTCCTCCGGCTCTCCGCGGTGATGCTGATGACGCCCTCCTCCAGTGGGGGGAAGACCTCATCAAACCAGGCATGCCAGATGTCCCGCACCCACTCACGCACCTCCACCTCCGGCGGTACGCCTCCACGCTCAGTGGCGAAACTCTGGAAGTCCAGCAGGAGTGGCAGGCTGGGCCAGCGCAGGAGGCTGCCACAACGTCCACTGGCAGAACCCCTCTGGGGCAACCATCTCACAGATTCACTCCTGTTTAACACATATAAAAACATGCACACACATTACATTCATTACCTGTACATCCACACAAAAGAAAAGTGTATTTGAGGTGACTGATGCCGAATGCGCCGCATTCTCTATACTAGAAGGCTCAAATAATTCTGACTAGCTCTATAATTTGCCTTTTTTCAATTCAACATTTGGAAACACAAATAAACAGCATGTATGTGATTAACGCAATAAAAATACTATCACACATGAGGACATAGCATGAGAGCAACTTGGGTGGTTGGAAACAACACACAGATTGAGAGATGGAGACTAATGACAGTCATGATGTCTATTTATAGAACAGACATGGTTGCAAAATGAGCCAAATGGTCACATTGACAAGAGAACAGATGTAGCCATCAGCCAGCAGCCTGCTTGCTTAAAGCACTTGTGTCGGCAATGTAATGACTAATAAACACATCTGAGTTTCCCTGGAGAGTTGCAAACAACACGAGCAGAGGCGGTTTTGTTTTGCTAGAGAAGGAGGACTATCTTTACCTACTGTATCTCTAAGGCTGATTTTGGAACATTTAATAGAATGACTTCTTCTGTACTCTCAGTGGCCTAGTTTCACTCTGCATTTCGTTTCAGGTGAGGTGAGCTGAGGATATGCTTGCTATTAGCGTGGGTATGAGAGAGCTGTTTACCAACGCCACAAAGCAATCACATTTGGACAGGATTGCTTTTTCAAGCCTGCCTTACAAACAGACCTTAATAATCTTCTCTGGCTGTATTTCTAATGTTTCTCATGTTCACCTTCCTCTTTTAGTTAGAGTTACTTTTGGCTGTTCTTTACAGCAATCAAATGCAAATTTCTGCTTTAAAATTAGCTCAGGTAACAATGCATCTAAGTAACATTTACCAGATTGTATGGTTATACAGACCCAATCTCAAATCAAAAGCTCTTTTGTGGAAAAAATCAACATCTTGCCATTTCAACCTTTTGCCCTTGGCCTTTTAAAGCTACTGAGTAGAAATGGTAGAATCCAAATCATTAAAACAATGCATTATGAAAACACTGTATTTTCACACTGGCATTTAAATCTGAGTCTTAGTCCTGTGTTTGTGCCCTGGTTAACATGCCCCATGTAACAGCAACTCCACTCTCACCTGAGCAGTGTGCAGGGCTTCTCCTTCAGTTGGCTCAGGATCTCTGCCAACTTAGCAGGCCTTAGCTTCCTCCCTGCCTTGCCCGCTCTGCGCCTGGTGGTGATGCTCCTCGGTGACAGGTCCTCCTGCACCGCCCGGCCCCGATGGCTCTGCCTGTGCTGGTGGCGGATGTGGTGCCGTGCCTGGAGCTGGTGGGGGTCCACCACTCTCTCTGCCTCCGTGTCTGAGCCCTGGGAGGCCTTTACCAGTGGAGCCTGGGCGGTGGGCTGGTGGGCCTGCTGCTGCTGCTGCTGCTGCTGCTGCTGGACGTTTCTGGTGGCCAGAGACTGCCTGAGCTGCCCCACCACCTCCAGCTCGGAGATGATGGAGCTGAAATCAGCCCTGATCCTAAAGCTGGCATCAGCACTGGTGTTCAGGAGCGGGGCGGAGGAGGGGCGCTTCAACTGGCCACAGGGATCCCAAATAGAAAGGATCAAAGTTAAAAATAATGACTTCATAGCTCATATGTGAAATTGTTAAATAAAATATAAGCGCAATTTAAGTCAGAGGTTATTATTACATAAAGTATATACATAAACACACACATGTTATCTAATTTCAACATGCCAGTACAAAGCTCAGCTGGCTCAAATGAGCACAATAAGAATGGAGCGAGGGAGGAACTTGCATCTAATGTTGCACCTCAAATGGTGCCATTTCACATCACATGACTGCTCCAAAAGGAATGTATTACCCAAAAAAAAATATATATCTATTTAATTCAGATGTATTTCTTACAATTGTTTATATATATATATATATCAGGGACGTGTGGTCAGAGGAGGCAGGGGAGGCAGAGCCACACCTAGGATTGCGCAATCGCTCCAAACTGGGTTTTGCACATGCATGTGCATGCGTAGAACCTTTGAGTTGAGCTCAAAACGCATTGAAAAATCCTGTAGGTGAGGCACACAGTACCTCTGCCTCAATGAAGGGGGCGTGCCAGAGCGCACTTGTTAGGTATATGCTGGTTCTGACGTTGTTCTTCTTCTACACTTCTACTTGGCGCGAAAAATGGAAGATTGTATTGCTAAACTGAAGCATCTCTCAAAACTGGACTTTCAGTCCAAACGTGAAATGATTAATAATGGGAGACCAATGCCGGAGCTAAAAGGTTTGCTTCAAACGACGGGACAGAAGGTATTGACATTTGAAATGGAGTGTTTTACATTCTCAACAGGACTTCATATTCATGCGCAACACAAATCTTGCTAAAGGCTGCTGGTGCAGGAAAGTTGCGTTGAAGATGTAAGCAGACTAGGTGCTAATCCTGAGCTAAACTAGCCACTGACTCCATTCGCTCAAGAAGAGGAGGGAGATCGCGGGAGAAGACAACAGATTTCCACTGAACTATACGGGTAGTCGTGAGTGGATTACTTTTGTTTCACCTCAAATTGACGGTTAAGAGTTCCAACGAAGTCCACCAACTTTAAATTATAATGGCCAGTAGAACATGTTGGTATTGTGTGCTATGCCTGTGGTGTTTAACTGTTGCTTGTTAATATGTTGTGTAAATAAATATGTAATAGTTTTTTTCTAAACTGCGAATTAAAAACTGTGTCCGAGTTGGGTAAAAGGTCATTTAAATTGGCATCCCACCACCGTAGTTATATTTTCGCTAGACAAAATGAAATGAGCCATATCATTGGTGGGAGGGCTACATACGCTAGCTTGTAACTATTAATATCTTATTTGACACGGTGTAAAAGTTCAATTAGCACACTGGTTGTACGTTTAGCTATAGGCCTATAGCCTCATAAATGTTAGGTTAACAAGTCAGTTGAGTATTGAGCCGCATAACTTCTTATAATTAAAAAATAATAGTATTAGACAATAAAACATAACGTTTTTTCAGTTCTGGTCAGATGACAATTTTTAAACCATAGGCATATATTCATGTATGATATATACATTTCTATTTTTTTAAACAACTAGAGATCGGAATGACGTAATCACTTCCGGTTTCTGTGCCGAACCTCACAGCACGTCACTGATTCACCTCACGGCACGTCACTGGCTTTTATTAGAACAACGGTTTCAGGCTACCTGTGATAAGAATAGCAAAATTATTCCAGTAGTCTACATGACAGTTTTAAGGAATGGAGAGTTCTGTGATGAGTCAGTGTACCTTATGAGGGATACGCTGAACTTGAGAGTTTAATGTACATTCCACAAAACGAAGATAAAAAAACACAAACATTTACTTGGTTTGTAATTAAGAAAGTGTGTGTCCATTACATTCCTTTTCTTAACTTATTCCGTAGTAGGTCGTATGTGCCAGACTTTATCAAATGATACCTCAACTTGAACTTCCCACACGCTTGTGAAATGGGTGACGTTAACACCAATGTAGGGCTGCAACGATTACTTGAGTTACTCGAGTAACTCGATTACAAAAAATGATCGAGGATTTTTTTTTGCCTCGAGGGTTCGTTTAGTTCATATCATGCTCTGGTGACTCCATTTCATACGGACTTTTATTATTGACGCGCGCGCGCATTCAAAGATTTACGGTCTCTGTAGACAGCAGCTCCGTCGGTCTAGGTTTCAGTATGGTAGTGACCAGTTTAGTTAAGCACACAAGATTCACATACACGTAGAACAATAATGATGTAAGCACTCAAAACTTATTCGTCACAGTATGGTGAAGTACTATTTTAGGCATTGTGTGCCTACCTTAGGATAGTACGTATTTCATGAAGTGCAGGGTACGTTATAGTAGCGATAGCGGGCTAAGCGGAAATTTAGCTATGTTCTGCTCTTATGTTTATTCGATGTAGTAAGGATGGGTTCATCCTTATAAGTTTATATTTCGACTGTTTAATGTATTATGGATGATATCATGTTGCCTAGTGTGTCCACTATCTATTAATATTAGTTGTGTAATTGTTATCATGTAGCAATAACTCATGTTAATGTAATTCAGTGCAGTGCTGATTTGCCCAGGCTATTCTCATTGAACACACATATTGTACGATCGTACGCATTGTCATGTAATGGAAATTGATGAATTAAAGGGAGATAAAGAATACTGCTTTGGTAATCGTGGGTGTTCTAACAGTCACTGCCCGAGCGATACAACCAAGCAACCTAGAACCAGCAAATACAGTTCTTTAACTCAGGGGTCTTCAACAGGGGGTCCGCGGAGGTACTGCAGGGGGGCCGCGAAATCTTTGGTTGATAAGACAATAATTTTTTATATTTCTATTAAAAAAAAAATTAAAAAAAAATTCAACCAATTTTTTTTCTCCCAAATTTAAATGTCTTCCGAATCAGAATTGCATTTATTCCCTTTAAATTTACATTAACATAAATCCAAAACATTGTAGCGAACGTATAAATTGATCCAGAAGACGTTATCTTGCAGTCCAATCGACACATTCAGCTACCCACAGGAGCTCTCTCAAGCTGGGCACCGGTTCACTCACAGCACCTTTCATGCAAATACGACAGCACAGGCACTAGCCAATCAGATCGCGTTCCTGCTCAAGTCTTAATAGCGCGAAGATCAAAAATAAAAGATGGCGGACCAAACTCCATAGCTGGTCTTGTTTGTACCTATAAATTGTTAGTTTGACATTTTTTTGCTTAGATTTTAAAAAATAAATAAAGAGAAATAGACACTGTTCAAGGTCAAAAAACGTTAATTGTAACTGAAAAGTAATTGTAACTGAAAAATAAGTTGTTATATATTGTTAGCTCAGAGTTGTTTGCAAGATGTATGTTAATAAATGGCAGTGGCCCGGCCACCCTGTACCTTTCATGTTGTTAAATGTTGAATTAAATTCAATGTTAAAAAATGTTAAGTTAAATTCGTTGTTCAAAAATGTTAGGTTAAATTCAATGTTAAAACATACAAATGTTAATGAATATATTAACCTTTGTATTATTTGAATAGCTTAGTATTGAATACACAATAACAGGGTAGCTATGTTTATTTGGCACTAGGCCCAGTATATTATAAACAAAATTTTAGGCAATTGATATAGTAGGGGGTCCCTGCTCATCTCGCCATCAGTTTGGGGGTCCCTGGCCTGAAAAACGTTGAAGACCCCTGCTTTAACTCATTAACGTTAACAGTTCACCATGCAACATTTACATTTACATTTAGTCATTTAGCAGACGCTTTTGTCCAAAGCGACGTACAAGGGAGAGAACAATCAAGCTAAGAGCATTAAAAACCTGGTGTAACAATAAATACTGCTTATAAAACGACATAGAAAGAATAAAAAAAGAAGTGCGGGCCTGTTGCTGCTTAAGTGCAGGTTGAGCCAAGGTGCCAGTTTAGGAAGAGAGGTGCTCTTTGAAGAGTTGGGTCTTCAAGAGCTTCTTAAAGGTAGGGAGGGACGCTCCTGCTCTGGTAGTGCTAGGCAGGTCATTCCACCAACGTGGAACTACAACTGAGAATAGTCTGGATTGCCTTGCTTGCACTGGGGGCAGTGCCAGACGACGCTCACTGGATGAGCGCAGCGTCCTGGGTGTAACATTTGCCCTTACAAGAGCATTTAGGTAGGTGGGAGCAGACCCAGTAAGCACTTTGTAGGCAAGCATAAGTGACTTGAATTTGATGCGAGCAGCTACTGGCAGCCAGTGGAGCTCAGTGAGTAGCGGGGTGACATGTGCCCTCTTTGGTTGGTTGAACACCAGGCGCGCCACCGCGTTCTGGATCATCTGTAGTGGTTTTACCACGCATGCCGGCAGGCCCGTTAGGAGGGCGTTGCAGTAGTCGAGGCGGGAACTCACCAAGGTTTGCACCAGGAGCTGGGTGGCATACTGGGTTAGGTACGGCCTGATTTTGCGGATGTTGTAAAGTGCAAAGCGGCATGACCTCGCGACAGAGGCAATGTGGGCTGTGAAGGTTAGTTGGTCGTCAATAATGACCCCGAGGTTTCTTGCTGTTTTGGATGGAGCCAGAGATAAAGAGTCAGTCTTGATGTTGATGTTGTGGTGGATGAACTGTTTGGCTGGGAAGACCATCAGTTCTGTTTTGGCCAGGTTCAGCTGGAGGTGGTGGTTTTTCATCCATGTGGATATATCAGCAAGACAGTCTGAGATTCGTGCCGAAACAGTGTTGTCCTCAGGAGGGAAGGACAGAACCAGTTGAGTATCATCGGCATTGTAGCTGCCAAATGTGAGGACCCTGCCTGATGTGAGTCCGCCAATAGGATGTCTAGAGTCCGCCGCTGCCTAATGTGAGTCCGCATGCGCAAACACAAACGGTTTACGGCAGAAGGCTCAGGAGCAAACTATCCAAGACGTGCATTCTCATACATGGTTTAATATCAACGTATCTGGCTTCTCTTAACGCATAATGTAGGTTTATTTAACGTAGTGTTTTATAATTTTGTCAACGGTTTACAGCATAAGGCTCAGTGTCAACATATGGGGCTATGTTGTATTACTGTTACTAGTAGGCTAATGAATGCACTGCTTAACTAATAATTCAATAAACATGAAGCTTAACATCATAAACCTTGGTGGATTTCAAACGTAAACAAATGCACTTGTCATTCCACTTCATGCTGTAGCCTACACCACCAGCATTACCTGGCTCGTTGTACTACAATAGTGTCGCAAAGTTTGCGCATGCGGCCTCACATCAGGCAGGTCCTCACATTTGGCAGCTACAGGCATAACTGTGGTAGGAAAAACCGGATACGTTAGCATGGCGGCTACGTTAGCATGGCGGCTAATAATGCGAGTCACTATTGACATGACGTTGTTGAAAACGCAAAATTACTTTAATTCGATTACTCGATTAATCGATGAAATTCTTGATAGAATACTCGATTACAAAAATATTCGATAGTTGCAGCCCTACACCAATGTGGCATTTTATGGGCAATACTGCAGGGTTATCGGCCTGATAGTAACACAAATGGGTTTTTTTTCTCGCACTTAAGGCCCCAAGCCCCTGTTGGCCCGAAGATAACCATAGCCTGGCACTGGCCTGATAGTAGAATAATGGGTAACAGTGCCAAAAGACTCCAGTCGTCATCTGTAAGTGTACTGTTGGTGGTGTTTTAACTAAAAAAAAATCTAAAAAAAATAATAAGTGTAATTTTCACCATGGGATATCTCAGAATCAAAACAATGGTTCACAAGAGAGCAATTTCAACTCTCTTTTCCCTTCTCCCACTGAGGCATTTTCAAGGCGAAAGGAAATCAGTGATCAAACAGCCAAGGGAGATTAGTAATTAAACTGCTGGAGCCTAATGGTAAATGGGCTGAAGTAAGTGTGAAATGTGTCACAAGGTTAATGCAGTCAAATCAACAGCAGAGTAATAGCATGGTTGCGCAATCACAACAAACTGCGAATGCAATTAGGCGACAACAGACACATGCTTGGATGCCGAGAGTCTAGTG